>NW_020172664.1:790676-824994 GCF_003031525.2 Neophocaena asiaeorientalis asiaeorientalis
TTCCCTCAGGGCGGACTCCTGAGCAAGATGCAGTGGGTGTGGGCGCTGGTGCTACTGGCAGCGCTGGGCAGCGCCCGGGCGGAGCGCGACTGCCGGGTGAGCAGCTTCCGAGTCAAAGAGAACTTCGACAAGGATCGCGTAGGTATCTGCGTCCCGGATGCGCCCCGTTCCCCTTTACCGGCGGCCGGCCATGCGCTCCCAGACACCAAACGCTGCTCTACTCCCTTCCCCAGTTCTCCGGCACCTGGTATGCCATGGCCAAGAAGGACCCCAAGGGCCTCTTTCTGCAGGACAACATCGTCGCCCAGTTCATGAACGAGAATGGCCACATGACAGCCACGGCCAAGGGCCGAGTCCGTCTCTTTAAGTCAGTGACCTATGGGGGGCTGCGCTCTGCGCTGCAGGGTCCCCCGGGCTGAGCGCCAAACCCTGTTTGGGGAGGGACGGGAGCACCCGGGGTGGGATGCAGGGAGCCCTTCGCCCAGCCTGGCTCATGATCCCCTTGGCTTCTGCAGTAGCTGGGACCTGTGCGCAGACATGCTGGGCACCTTCACAGACACCGAGGACCCTGCCAAGTTCAAGATGAAGTACTGGGGCGTAGCGTCCTTTCTCCAGAAAGGAAGTAAGTAGTCGGCTTAGTGGGACTGTCTTGGAGGATGGGAGACATACCTAGCCAAAAGGCTGGGTTTCTCCTCCAGTGGCACCCTTGGGAAGAACGGTCTGTAAGCAACCAGAACTCTCAGCAGGGCTTAAAGCTAGAGGAGTGAAACTGCAAGCAGCCCGGCCCCTTCACTGCGCCCACCCCATCCCCCGGCTCAAAAACCTGGCCCAAGCTCAAAAGGCTCTTGGGCTTGTCACGTGACCTCCTCCTGCCATTTACCCATACTGCCAGTGTGCCAGGGGGTGTGGCCTTCTCCATGCTTAGACCACCCACCTCCTCAAGACCCAACTCACATCACCACCCAACCTGGTTTTGCATTTCCTCCATTTCTTTAGGCTGGATCCCTGAGACAGCTTGACTACTAGGGGCCCAGCAGAGGCTCAGAGACTCTCATCCAAGGATGCAGGGAGCATTTATGCACAGGGTTGACTCACTCCAAGGTGCCCTACCTGCCCCTGCTGAGATTCTGAGCCAGGCACAGTGCTCTGGGTGACAGTGACCTCTTCCCTTTCTCCCAAGCCCTGAAACTCACACGGGGAGCAGGGTGTTAAGGACTCTCAGAAGAGCGTCCCGAAATTCAGCCTGATGTAGATGTTTGAGAGCATACATGTACATGCTCTATCTACTTTTTCCTCATTTCTCCTAAGTTTCAAATCTGCAGTCTCCTTGGTACCTAGAGAGTAATGCAGGCCACGGGGGACATATCATGGAACCACAGAGATGGAGAGTTAACCCTGTGAAGGGGGTTCAACATGCAGATGAATAAACTGAGGTCAAGAGAAGGTAGGGCTTTGTCCAAGGTCATGCAACAAGTTTGTGAGAGCCAGTGTCAGAAGCCAGGGGTTCCAGCTCCCAGGTCAGGATTAGGTGGCCCTGAACAGCAGGGACTCCTAATACAAACCAGCTATTACAGTTTTACAGAATACTGTTGGAACTCTCCTGGGAGATAGGTCCCAGAGGGCTGTTCAGGGGGACTCTTAGCTTGGTGAGCCAGGGCAGAAGTGTCCTTTCATGCAGCCCATCTACACGGGGCACGCACTCCTTGACTTCCTCTACAGTTGTGTTAGATGAGTTTTTACTTTTTTTTTTAATCGAATTGCATCTTCAGTATTGATTTACACTGTACATATGGAGTTGCTACTCAACGAGGAGAAAAAAGCTTTTATCCTTAGAGGTAATAAAGATTTTTTCAAATAACGCAGCAAAACTTCCAAAAGTGATCCATTTAGAGTAAAAGATAAACTTTTCTGATAATGGATTACAAAAATCAGTACCACGGGGCACAAGGTTACTAATTTTTAGAATCTGCATCTTATCAGATGAGCATGGCCACCGCCGAGCAGTCGTATGGCTTCCCCTGACCCCCAGATCCCGGTGTCGGACACATTCCCCATGGGAAAGCCTGGGAGGTTCAGGGGTGGCTCAGTCTTCCTCCTGGCGGGCCTGCAGTGGTCTGAAGAGGGGCCTCACCACCCACCGCTGTGCAGCTCTCCTACAGGGCATGGGTTTGGGCTGAGCCCCTTCTAGGCAGGGACTCCCAGGGTTCTCAGAGCCAAGAGGCACACCCAGAGGTGACTTAGGCAAGGATTAGCGATCTCCCTTACATACTTAATGCTGGGGGATCCAGGTTCCCCTGCATTACTGCAGCACAGAACATGACATAGAGCAGAGACCATCACTTGCCTCATGACCTGGGTGTGAAATGGAGACACGGAGGCTTTGCATTTCTTGTTTCTTATCCCCTGTTGCCCCCAGTTTATTTATCGCCTGGAGACAGCGTGGTGTAGAGGTTAGGTATGGGGGCTCCAGAGTCAGACTGAAACTCAGTTGTGTCCTGCTCTTTGTGATCCTGGGTGAATTACTTAATTTCTCTGTGCCTCAGTTTCCTTATCTGGAAAATGGGGATGATAGTGTGCACTTTCAGGTCGTCGTGAAAAATATTTGAGAAAGCACAGAAAGTGTCCATGCAGTGACTGACACATACCTAAGTGCTCAGAAAGTCTTGGTCATGGTTATACATCAACAAGAACGTTAAGCAGAGATGTGACACATTTTACCAAATGTGAGGTGTTTGGATATCCACATTGTTGTTTCTCCATGGCAAACCTCTCACATACATTCTTACTAACGTGGTTTCCCCATCCTGTCTTTATTGACGTTAGTACCACCTTTGTTTACACTTATGCTTCATGGCTTACATCCCAGTCTTAGGAAGAAATATAGTCTAAATTCTTCAAGGGCTCAGCTCTGCCTCTGAAGAGTATGAGCTCTAAGAAAGAATATCTGATGTCAGAGGGTAGGCACCTTGTGCCCTCAAGCCAGAACCTACCCTCTTTTGCCAGCTTGGAGAAGTGAGTCAGGTTACTAACCAGAATTAGGGTGGAGCCAGAAAAGCCATGAACCAGATCATCCAGTGGACTGAGAGGCAGGAGAGCAGTGTGGATAGTGAGAGGGCCGGGAACTAGCTGATGCGGATCAGTGCCAAAGATTCATCCTGCTGTGGGGGTGACATACGTTGGTGGCCACACCACAAAGGCACAAGATATTGTCAGAGGGTAGATGGAGGAGACAACAGTAGAAAGGTCTAGTCTGCGGTTTTGATGGGTCCACATTCTCGGTTGCTCTTTGGAAAGATACGATCACATTTATTATCAGGGAGAGAAAGAATTATTAAAGTGAACGAGGTTCCCCCCACCACCGACTCCAGTATGTTTTCCTGTAAAGGACAAGATCCTTTCTCATGGTCCCAATTTTCTAAGAGCTGTCAGAATTCTCTGTAGTCTCCTGCTTCCTAACTCCTGAATCCAGTTTTGGGAAGTGGCTGGCTTCCGGGGCCAGGCAGTAAGTTTCCTTGACATCCGAGTGGCGGAGGGAGATGCAGTGGCCCCGTGGCTTTCTGCCTTGCAGACGATGACCACTGGATCATTGACACGGACTACGACACCTATGCTGTGCAGTACTCCTGCCGCCTCCTGAACCTCGATGGCACCTGCGCTGACAGCTACTCCTTCGTGTTCGCCCGTGACCTGAACGGCTTTTCCCCGGAGGTGCAGAGAATCGTGAGGCAGAGGCAGGAGGAGCTGTGCCTGGCCAGGCAGTACCGGCTGATCGCTCACAATGGTGAGTGGTGTGTGGGAACAGGGCACCGGCTGCTCGCCCTTAAGGGTCCCTGGGTCTGTATGCCCTGAGATGCATTTCATCTGCATGCAAGAGAAAACAGGGAGTCTTGGGAGCCCCCTCTGAGCCCAAGTCTTCATCCCTCCTGACCAGATCTTTCACTGGCCTTATCATGGGGCTGATGCAGAAGGAGTGGGCAAAAGCCTTTTTCCAAAACCTTGGCACTTTTAATTAAGTAAAACTGCAGGGGACAGACTCTTCCTTTTTATCTGCCACCTTAGGCTCAGTCTGTGGTCACATGATTTTGCTCCTGGCTGCACTACCCAAAAAACCATTTTGACTAGGTTAATATTGTCTGGGGAATTGAGTGGCCCCAGTGAAGAGCTGGGCATTGAATGTGGCCATTGGTGTAAAAACAACTTAAAGAGAGACATCACCATAGCAAGTTCGAAAGAGAGTGATTTCAACAAATGCTCTTTTTCTAATATGGAACTAAATATCCAGTAAGTTGACTAGCTGGTTTTCCTCACTTACGTTTTTTTGAGATCCCCTGGAACACCCATTGAATCTTTTTATGGATATTATTCTTGTCTGATCCTGATTTAAAAGCCAGTAATATTCTGGAAGAAAGTGCACATTTTATTTTGAATAGACACTCACTCCCATGGGAAACTGGGTTTCAAAATCCAAATAGGGTAATGCTAAATTGTGGGGGGAAAAAGAGAACAAAACTGAACTTCTCTGTTGGTCATCTAACTGGCTAACCCACACTACACCAAACAGATATGAACGCAGACCAAACAAGTAAATAAATAAGATTTTGATGTTTCACCCAGGGGCAGCCTAAGTGTAGGGCAGGATTTCACCCCAGCCAGGCTCCACACCAAGCCCTTTGCCTGCCTTATCTCACTTAATCCTGGAGACACATCATGAAGTAGGTATTCTCATTATCCATGTTCTACAAGATGAGAAAACAGAGGCTGAGAAAGATTACGAAGGTTGCCCGAGATCTTCAATAGATAGCTGACTTGGATGCAAACCAAAGTGGTTTTGTGACTGTGAAGCCCCTTGTGCCACCACCTGGTGACATATGACACAGGACATGGTGAACACGCTATAAAACTGCTAACAGAGTAGCTGAGGTCAGGCTGACTTGGCCCTCACTTCCTGAAACAGGAGGACATACCCACATCCCTGTGAAATGCAGTGAGGCAAATTTAAGACAAGTAAAAAACAGCACTTTGATACAGGAGATCCTATGCTCTGGGGCCCACCCCATCACCCCCAGAGAAATTCAGAGGGTTTCAGAAAGCCTTGAAGATGTTTATGAATTAGAGCCACATCTAGCTATAACCTTACAAGAAGCATTTGAACAAAGCCGAGCCCTAAGGTCATCGAATATTCACTCTACATTTAACACCAGCTCCATATTTCTGTCACTAATATCTTTGTTTTCTGCATTTCAGGTTACTGTGATGGCGAATCAGAATGAAATATTTTGTAGCAACATGGAGGGTGTCGTTTCATTAGGAAACTTCCTATTAACTCACTCAGCCTTCAACTCTTAGAGTTTAGTTTGCACCGCTCTCCTCCCCTCCCCTCCCTTCCCCTCCCCTCCCCCACGTAAACATAAAACATTCAGTACATGTAAAAGTATGTGTGGGGATAAGTGAATCTCTTTGCACTCAAGTGTCTGTGTTCCCTGGAGTTTCCTAAGGAATCATTTGAGGATTAGGATTCCAGACTTTGATTTATTAAAATATGTATAGTCACCTGTTTCCTGTGATTTGGGTTTTTATTTGTGTTCGCGTCTGTGTTGAAGTGAGTTCTGCAGGTGGCTGGGTAGGATGCACTTTTTATATACCCGGAGGGGTTCTTCTCTCCCGGCTCTTTAGGACCTTTGGCCTGTTCTAGTGCCTAACCTCCATTATTAATGAATGTGGCTTCTCTTAACTTCCTGAAAAAGGAATTTCCCCATTAACCCAGGAAGGCCTTAACTACTGAGGCCAAAAGAGGTGAGTGTAGGTTAGGCCAGGCCAGTGACCCCAGCCTCAGGCAGCCCCAGGCCCTGGAGGCGGGCAGGGGGGTGGGCTTACCCGGAGCTGGTCTGAGACGCCGAGAGGCATGGGTTGGGGTGAGCTCTAAGAAACGCACCCCCAGCCCTTCATTGTCTCTGGCACCTAATTCACTTCTTATTTCAGCTGTGGGAAAAGGTTGCAGAAGAGGCCATGGGTTTCCCGGGGGGAATCAGGAGACGGATCATGGCGCCCCTACCTACAGTGTGCGGGAAAGGGGAAGTAGCTGGGTCCGGGGCAGGACACCAGTGTCCCACACCATTAGCAGCACTTGTGAACACTAACGTATAGCTGCATACAAAGGCACGTGCCTCAGTTTCCCAGGAGCTCCTAGGAGCCTCAGTTTATCATCTTAAAAAGGCATCAAGGCTTTGGTACCAGTGTCTTGGTTTTACTTCAAAATTCTGCTCAGATATAATTAGCTGTATGATTTGGGGCTGGTTGTGTAGTTTCTCTGAGCCTCACTCTCCTCCTGTGAAATATGGGGAAACAGTGTCTGCCTGATGGGCTGCAGTGAGGGTTCAGTTAGAGCACTTAGGATGCCAGGCTGACATTTCTGAGATGTGTCGGAAGCAGGGAAGGGCAGCTCTCTCCCGTGTGTGAGGAGAGCTCTGCGTGGGTGCTGGCATATCAGGGGGCCACAGAGGCTCCTGGGGGCCCCAAATCAATGTGCTTTGTTCTCCCACCAGAAAGGGGGAAGGCAGGGGACCGTGCACAGGAAAGCTCTACCTGTCATTCACACGGAACAGGGGCCATCAGAGCCTGGCCCTTCAGGTGTCACCCCAGAGACCCAGAAGACAGCCACACATCACTTCAAAAAGCAGCTTTAATTTACCAAATTTATTAACGAAAGATGAACAAAAGATCCCTGTCCTCTAGTCCTCAAGCTTGTAATAAACCTTACTTCAAAAGCAAGCTGCTCAAGAAACTCCACCAGCAAAGACAACTACTGGCTCTGATTTACTTGGTGACAAAGATTGGTTGAGCATATCCTATGTGCCAGGCCCTGAGCTACTGTTCCAGCCACTGGCCCAACCTCCAAGTGCTGGCATAGCCCTGGGTTCTCGCTGGCTCTGGTTTCTTCTCTCTCTCTCTTCCCAGGGACATTTCATAAAGCCATAAATCTGCAAACACTATCTGGTGACTCCCAACGTCGTATGTTCAGGCCCCCACCCCACATCCCTGCACCCCACTGCCTGCTCTCCATTTGGATCTCACTGGGGTTTCACGTGTAAATGCCCCCAATGAAACTCTTGGTCCTTCTATTTCCCATTCTCCCAGTCTTCCCCATTTTTGTTGCCTGCTCTCCATCCAATCACTGTCAGGAGTCACCCCTGAATCCTCTCTTTCCCTCCTAATCTGCATCCTGTCCATCAATAAATCATGTTTGCTCTGCCTTCCCAAAGTATGTCCCAAGATCATTTCTCACAATCCCCCACGGATGCCACCCACCTCCAACTTCCCCATCTTCTTTCTCTGCTTCAACAGCCACCTAGCTGGTCTCCATCTTTATTCCTGCTCCACAAAGTTCATTCCCTGCACAGCAACCAGTAGAGCAGGTCACATCAGCATCCACTTGCAAACCTCCAGGGGCTGCCCACTGAACACAGAATAAACTCTCTATGGTAGCCTCCCAGACCCTGTGTAATCCAGCCCTGTGACCTCTCTGGTCACAACTGATGGTCTCCAGCACAGCATCCCTCTGTCTTGGCATCAAGGACATTGCCCGGCATACAGGAGGCTCAGCCAATAGTTTGCTTTGTTTACACCTATCTTCTTTCTGTCCCACAAGTACACAAGCCTCTTTGCACCAGCACCAGCGTCTGCTCCATCTGCAAAGCCCCACTCCCTTGGATTCACATGGCTGGTTCCTTCTTGTGGTTTACATTTTGGCTCAAATATACCCCTTAGAACGGTCTTCGCAGACCCCTCAACACCCCATCTAAATTGCCATCACTGTCCCATTTTCTTCACGACGCTAATTCACTCCATAACACTATATTGTCTATTGACTTATGTTTGGTTTTTCGCTGCCCCCACCTAGAAGATAAGTAAGCTCCACGAGGGCAGGGGCCATGGCTGTCTGGTTCACTGCTGTATTCCCACCACCAAGAACACCGGCCACAGCATGTCCTTAAGAGGCATCTGACAGGTGGATCAACGAAGGGAATCACTCCTGTTCTCACTGTCAAATGTTTGCAGTCATCCGACCTCCTCTCTGACTTCATGATAAAGCTTCTCCTAAAGGGGTCCATGGCATCCCTTTATAAATGAAAAATAAAGTCACCTTTAATTCCTTGGAAATTAAATCCTTGTTCCTTGGAAATTCCTCAAGTGCTCTTGACGTTAATGAATGATCCTGCAGCCTTGCAAATCCAGGGTGGGGAGCTAGAGTGGCCATGACTCTTCAGAGCAAAGATCTGGGTCCTGGACCTGTTCCAAGACTCACTTCAGGAAACCGGCAAGGCGTGGCTTTACGTGTAGGAGATGAGATTACTGAACAGTTACAAGTAAAAATTATTAAACTTAATCGTATTACACACTGAAAAAGTTCATATTGAAAAGGAACCCACAGCAAATACATTTATAAAGGATACAATTGTTATACTGAATGATCACCCCTCAATCTACTGGTGCTGTAAATGTACATTTGCATAGGTTACATTTTCTTAAAGCAGGTACCCTGGTGCGACCGTCCTGGAAATGAACTCCCTTTGAAAACACACCATGGCTTGCCAGAGAGTGACAAATAGACGCCTACAGAGAAAAATTAACTAGCTGGAAATGACAGACAGATCATTTCTTCTGACAGATGTGTCTGTAAACATGGCTCCCTTTTCTGAGAAGAAGAAGCAGTGAAAAAATTTCCTCCATTCGTTCCTAAACAGTGACATGTTGTAGAGAATGGGGTTGACGGCCGAGTTGGCAAAGGTGAAGGCCACCACCCAGAAGAAGAGGGACGGCCAGATGACCAGGTTTTGCTCGAAGTTCTGGATCAGAATGAGGAGGATGGTGACGATGATGGGGCTCCACATGACGAAGAAGGAGATCATGAGCAGGAACAGGGTGCGGAAGAGCCGGACGTCCTGCTGGGACACACGGAGCTGGTGGCTCTCCGAGGAAGCCAGGGTCATCGTGAGCCTTCTCCTTGACGCCTTGGTGATCTGCAGGAACACAAAACAGAGCGGGCGCCACAGTTTACGGCAGGACATCGGCAGTGTTGATCCTGGAGGGGCAGAGGAGGCCCAGGAGTTGGAATCTGCCGTTCTCACTGCGCTGGGACTACTTGGCTTTGGGCTTTGTGCGGAGAGAGCTCCCTTCTCAGAGGCCTGGCTCGCTGCCCGCGCTTAGGATGCGCTGGTCAGCTGGCCTCCTGAGAAATAAGGCAGATCATCCGTGTTATAAATAGTGTTGACGAGGGGAAGTGCAAAGCCAGAATGCAATGGTCTAGAAGAGAGATGTGTGAACACAGATTCAGGTGTCATTCAAGACTCCCTTTCCCAGGAAGAAAGAGGAGCTGGCCAGAGCACTGCTAGTGACACGTGTTGAAAAACTGAAACCGTTTCCCATTTACGCCCCCAGGAGAGAGGTGACAGCTGGTAGGATAAACATCCTCGTGCCTATCTTTGCACACCTAGATGAGCATATCAGTAGAATAAATTCGCAACAGTGGAACTGAAAGGACCTCTAATATTTTGTACTAATGAGCAGGGTCAGCATTAGACCAGAGGGATTGTGGGCAAGGAGGCAACCTGGCAAGGTGACATGGGTTCAGAAGGGTGTTCTGGACTCTTCTTTCAGGAGCCCTTGCAGGCACTGCTCTCCGAACCTTCTGCCCAGTCTCTTCTGGTCAGTTAGAGGGTCTTGCTTCTGTATCCATCAGAGAAGCTGGCTACTAATTGGCTGTGGGCAGCCTTGGATATATGGCCCATCAACTGAGGCAGGCTAACCAGATTAAAATAAAGCCCTGCATGTCCTCTCACCCCACTGTCCCACGTAAAAACAGTACTTTTGGAACAGACAAATGCTTCATAACATCTCAGAACCAGAGTGTTGGAGCTAGATGGGCCCATGCATGGTTGGAGCAGCACTTCTCAGACTTCACTCTGCCTGTGAGGCATTCAGCACTATTTTATTTAAGTGTAGATTCTGATTTTGCATGCCCCGAGGACTGCACTTTGAGTAGTCAAGGCCTACTCCACACCTTCATTCTACAGGTGAAGAAACAGGCCCTCCAGAGAGAGGGTTTAGCCAAAGTACTTTGAAAACAGGAGCCTTAGAACTGTTCACATCAGAGAGCAAAAGCCCCACAGAAGCTGAGTCCGTGAGAGAGAAGGTGGGGCTTCCCCAGAGGCTCTAAAGACCCCAGTGCTTAGGCTCACACTGCCCCGGGGATACATACAGAGTCCCGAGCTTATGCCTAATTCTAATTTTCCTCTAAAATGGGGCCCTGCACTCACTAGCCTGACATGCTTTGTTCCAGCCTGTGACCTCTGTCCCAGGTAAGAGATCCAATTCCGAATGTCTTGCCACATTCGTGGTGCTTGCTTACTTGCCTTTGCTTTGTCTGGCCCTGTGTCCTGCTTCTCCTGCAGGAGCAGGCTGCTGGGCACACAGTGAGTGCTTACATGCCTGGAGACTTTAATAGCCAAAACCCTTTTTTTGTTTGTTTGTTTGTTTTTTTGCAGTACTCGAGCCTCTCACTGTTGTGGCTTCTCCCGTTGCGGCGGAGCACAGGCTCCGGACGCGCAGGCTCAGCGCCCATGGCTCACGGGCCCAGCCGCTCCGCGGTATGTGGGATCTTCCCGGACCGGGGCACAAACCCGTGTCCCCTGCATCGGCAGGCAGACTCTCAACCACTGCGCCACCAGGGAAGCCCCAAAACTCTTATTGTTCGTTAGCTCTGCCCGGGCCTTCCTAGGACCATTCCCCTAAAATTATTGAATCTCGAGAGATGAAGCAATTAGAAAGTAATCAGAATCGTTCAAATTTGGGGCAAGATTAACTCCAAGACCCGAATGGCTTAAAATATTCTCTTTAGAATACTTCTAATTAGCTAATTAAAGGGTAGCCATTTAATTTTCCTGTGATTAAATACAGCTGCTTCTGTGTAGTAGTTTTGGTCCACTTCTAGGTGACGGGGACCCAGGCAACAGATGCTGAATGAACAGAACCCCTTCCTTCCCACCCACTCCCCGCCAAGAACAACAGGAATCAGGATCACCGAGCTTCACGAAAGGCTCCCTGCGTGCCAGCCACTGTACAATGCATCTGTTTTATAAATTGCCACATTTAATCTTCAAAACTGCTCGTTGGATTCGTGCTATTATTATCTTCGCTCCAGAGATGAGGAAATTGAATCTCGGGAAATGTGAGTAGCTTGTTGAAGGTCACTCTACTAATGATGAATGGTCAAAGCCCCCATCTGTGAAACTCCAGCTCAGGTGAGCTGAAGATGAGCGATATCATAAAAGGCTCCAGCCCTCTTCCTGGAGTTGTCTTCCACTTCCGCCCCCCTGCTCTGCAGCGGGGTGACTGCTCAGACCCATAGGCTAAAAGCCACACTGGCACATCTAAGCTGGAAGGTGCTGTGTAGAATCCAAGTTAGAATATGTGTTCAGGTGAAAGCTGGTGAACCTGAGGCCTCGGATGATTGACCTGGGAGGGTAACAGCTGCCCAGGGGCAGGTGGGTAGGCTGCAGGGGAAATGGCACCACTTCTGAGTAGGCTAAGTGCAGCCTGGTGGGCACACGAGGACGATTCCAACAGCAGCCTCATTGCTAGTGCTGTCCACACTGCTCTTCCAAGAAGCATGGAGTCCCTGGTACAGTGTCTTTTAGATATTTTTTTTTGGTTTTGGGGGTTCTTTAGGGGGTTTTCTGGCCTCACCGTGCAGCTTGCGGGATCTTAATTCCCCGACCAGGGCTTGAACCCTGGGGCCTTGGCGGTGAAAGTCGGGAGTCAACCGCTGGATCGCCAGGGAGTTCTCTAGATATTTTTTGAATGAATGATGTGGATGGAAGTTCATACTTATTGAGCACTTACTATGTGCCAAATCCTTGTACATATCACTTGGTTTATCTCTTTAAATTCTCCCAACGATTCTGTGACATATGTACTTTGATGATCTCCATTTTATTTTGCTTTATTTTAATTTAATTTTTATTGGAGTCTAGTTGATTTACAATGTTGTGTTAGTTTCAGGTGTGTAGCAAAGCGAATCAGTTATACATTACATATATCCACTCTTTTTTAGATTCTTTTCCCATCTAGGCCATTGCAGAGTATTGAGTAGAGTTCCCTGTGCTATACAGTAGGTCCTTATTAGTTATCTACTTTATATATAGTAGTGTGTAAATGTCAATCCCAATCTTCCAATTTATCCCTCTTTCCACTTACCCCCTGGTAACCATAATTTTGTTTTCTACATCTGTAACTCTATTTCTGTTTTGTAGATAAGTGATGATCCCCATTTTACAGAGGAGGAAACTGAGGCTCAAAGAGGTTAAGGAAATTGCCCAACAGTACCCAGCTAAGCAGTCGCAGAGCTGGGCTTCAAACCTTGGCAGTCTGACTCCAGTCCATGCTTAAACTTAAACTAATTCCTTCCCACCCTCTAATATCTCTGTCAGTGGAAATCCTTCCATCCAGCCTGTAACTCCAAGCTCTAATGCCAGGGACTCCGGGAGGGCATCCTGGTTCATCTGCCGTTGGCATCCTGCAGCGCTTTGTTTCAGGTACTCACGTGGCACTTGCCACATATTCTATGGTAGATGTTGAAGCATCATTCTTACCTCTGAGTCCCACCAGACTGCAGCTCCCTGGGGCTGGGCAGCCCTGTGGCTGCTGTGGTCCAGGGCTCTGGCAAGTGTCTGACAATGACCGTGAGCAGACAGCAAAACAACTGACTCACGGGCCAAGTGAACATGTGCTTGGCTCTTTTTTTAGCACTGACTGATGCTACCCTATTTCCTTCCATCCGCAGTTCCCACAGCTCTGAGGGAGTGAGAAGGAAAATGGGCCCATTATAATAAAATGCAGCTCCTCCCTGCTCCCTTCCCCACATTAGATGACAAGACTAGTCGACTTTTGTTCAGGGTTTAAAGTGTCTCTGGCATTACACTGAATGTTTGGTGTGCTTTTAGATCAAATTAAAAGCTCGATAAACTTTTGAGGATTAACTTTAATCCTTAAAACAAGCCTGTGGGGTATGCTCTCATTTTGGGGACAAGAGACGGAGGCCCTGAGAGGTGAAGTGACTTGCTCAAGGCCTCACGGTCAAGTGGGGGAAGGGTACCTCAGGGGGTACGCTCTTCACCGCCAGTCACACCACTGCCACTACCAGGACAGAGGACAGAGCTCCCGGGAACGTGGCCCACGGCCACCACCATCAGGGTCACTGGCACTCCATAAAATGTAAATGCTTTGGCCCACCTTCAGACACTCTGATTCTGTGGGTCTGAGTGGGCCTAGGAATCCGCACTTTTTATAAACTCCCCAGGTTACTCTCAATCACTAAAGTATGAGAACTACTCATCTAGGACAACAGGCTTGGAGTTTCTCCCCCAGTCCTTTGAAAAGTCACTTTTAAATTGCCTGAGACTCTCTGCCTTCACATTCACACGAGCATCTGAAGGCTACGAGCAAAGCTTCTCCCCACCCCGCATCCCTCTGTCACCCCACGCCACCAGACCACAGCCGCGGACAGGTGGATGTGGGGAGAGGTCGCTCCCACTGACCCAGCTCCAGCCCCTGGGGTTGGGTCTCCTCTGAGGGCTGCTTGGTCAATCCACAACCTCCCTATTAGAATCATCAGACAACAGACTCCATCCTTCCAGAGGACCAACCTCCCCTTCCATCACCGGCAAGCAGGCCCCAAAGCTGGGGAATGAGATCCAGGCATGGAGAAAGGAAGGGCCACGTGTTCACTACCTAAGGCCTTCACATTTAGTCGAAAGGGATTTCACTTCCCAGTTAAGCCCTGAGATAGGTGAAGGTTTTCCAGCTTCAGGCCAGACACTCACTCTGTCATTCAACATATATTTATTGAGCCCCTACTATGTGGCCAACACTCCTACAGGTGCCGGATGCACAGCAAGAAACAAGGTAGCACTGCCCACCCCGCACTTCCATTCTAGTGTTTGGGAGGTGAGGGGCCTGGGGGTGAAGGGAGAGGGGGACCAAGAAACCTATAAGCTGTCACAAAGCCTGCTATGGTGCTGGTTACTGGGTGACAATATAAACCAAGCCCCACCAGCAAGCATGGTCAGCCTGATCAAAGGCACTGAGGAGTGGCCTGGAGACTATTACCCTGGGAAACTGTTGATAGGAAAAAGCCACTGGAGATGTAGAGCACGCCGGAGTCAGGAGGAAAGAGGAAGCAGGGAAGGCAGAGGGTGGAAAAGGCCATTGCCATGAGCAACTGAAGCAGCCCCAGAAAGAAAGAGCCCCGGTGAAGCCTCCTCTCAGTGCTCACCCAGGGCAGAGCCAGCAACCAGGGTAGCGGCTTGAGAATGGCGGTTCCCAAAGGAGAGTCTGTGGAGCACCAGCCCAGAGAGAGCTCTGTGGGGAAAAGGCGGTCTGCAGTCAGGTTTAGCAATGCTGCCTACTCTATTCCAGAGATGGAGATTCTCAAAGTTCATGAGCATAATAAAGGCTCTGAGAAGGCCTGCAGCAAAGAAACCCATTTAACTTTGATTAACCCAGCATTTTCCAAACTCCTTTGATCATAGAACCCTTTCTAACATCTAACATCCCATGGAGTTCTAGAGAATGCTTATAGGGGACACTCTGCTTGTGAGGAATAAAAGTCGGGGTGATTTGAAAGAGACATTTCTCAGGCCTAGAGATGGTACCTGAGTTAGAGGCAGCAGTGACAGGTGAGAGGTAGGGCTGGTGGGAAAAGGGTCGGTGGTGTAGTTATCTGTCCTATGGTTTCAAATGATTTGCTAAATGTGTCTCTATGATTATAGCTAATTAATATTGATGTTCAATTGATTTTACAGAGTTTTGCTCTTGATAGAAAAAGCTCAGCAGAAAGGCTGATTCAGGGTCTCTGAGTTATGAGTATCTTCAGAGGAAGAGAGACGCAAGCTAGGCGGCCCCACCCAGGCTCTCCACCTGGCAGCTTACCAGCTTCCAAGTTACAAACAGGAGCAAAGTGAGAACAAATGTAACAGTCCTCCTGGGATATGGTCCATAGTCAGTTTTGCCAGTGGGGTGGAAAGTAATCTTCTGAAAGTCTTATATTTGCATTAATGTTGCAATTTTCAAAATCACATTAGATCTCTTTCATATTAAAGTCTAACAGTTTGTTCAAAGCATTATCATATCTGCAATTCTCATTTTATTGTGTTAAATGATCCACTGAGGCCCATTTGGCTCCAGAGGGAACTGAGGCCCACATTCATTAAGCGACTTGCCTAAGGTCACACAGTAATAAAGCTTGGACTAGAATCTGGGGCTCGTGACTCTTTGTCCAGTGGTTTTCCCACTGTCCCAAAGGAGAAGGTGCTGTTGGCCCTTTCAGTGTGATCAAAGTTTGTGTCTTACTCATTCAATGAGTGTTTATTAAGCCCCTACAATGAATAAGCCAGGCTCTGTTCTAGGCACAGGACTATGGCAGTAAACAAAACAAAGTCTCTGCCTTCAGGGAGCTTGCATTCTAGTGGGCAAGACAGATGATATGCAAGTAAATACACACAAATGGAATATGACAGGGGTTGGAAGTACTTTGAAGAGAAATAAATCAGGATCAGGGACTAGAGAATGATGGGGAATCTCTCTGGATAAGAGCCTTTTGAGCAGAGACCTAAATGAAGTGGGGGAGTGGCCCATGCAGAAGTCTGGGGGGGAGAGATCCAGGAGAGGAAATGGCAGGTGCAAAGGCCCTGAGGCAGCAGTGTGTTGGCGTGTGTGAGAAAGAGCCCCAAGGACACGAGGGAGGGGGAGAAGATGACGCAAGAGGGGAAGGCAGGGGACAGATCACACAGGGCCTTAAGGTGAGGGTTTTAGCTTTTCCTCCATCTGTGAGGGAAGTGATGGGATCTAAATTATATCATTGACTCACTGCTCAGAGCACCATTTCATAACTGTGAGTCACGATAGACACTCGATTCATCCAGGAGCTGTCCTGAGGTCTGGGATGGGAAGAACGGAAGGCTGGCCGTGAGTTTATAGGCAAAGTGTCTGGAACTGCAGTTAGAGGCAGATGGATAAGAGGACACATCAGGGCTCGAGGATTCCTAGGATGTTTCCAGGTGGGCCCTGGCCCGAGGAAAAGAATATCCTTTCCATAGAATAAGTCAGTCCTTCCTCAGAAGGTGGCTGAGAACCATGAGGCACGAGTGAAAAGGGACAGATCAGAACCCTCTTGCCTCTAATGGACTCAGGAGTGGGACTGCCCAAGCAGGAGAGGTCGGATGCCACAGCCAGCTTCTGCCCAGCCCTCATCTAGCCAGCCAGCTCTGCTCTAGGGCCAGTCCCATGTTCTTGCGGTGCTCCAAATCTGGGCCCTGCTGTTTATTCTCTCAAAAATCTCAGCAGTACGTCTTCCCAGCATGCTGTGAGAGGATTAGAGGAACAGTCTCGCCTAACAATTAACAACAGCTGTAATTTATTCATCCCCTGCTACAGGCAGGCATGACACTCACCATAGTCCCACCAGGAGTATCTCCTATGTATCTCACAAAAATCTTAAACCGTTGGACTTTTGATCATTATTTTGCAGATGAGGGAACAGAGGTTCAGAGAAGGTAAGTAACTTGCCAAGGCCACACAGCAAGTAAGGGGCAGATTCAGGACTCAAAGGCAGGTTATTAAAATAACCCCTCCTGGTCTCCGTGTTTTTTATGGCCCTTTGCTTTTTCTCCCTTTTCCCTCCTTTTCCTCTTTTAACAATTTGCAAAGTGTTTTCAAACTAAGCCTCAGTATCACTCCTTAATGTGTTTCAGGGTTTCACTGCATTGAATAGCAGCACCTTTGTCTGTCTCCCCCTTCCCTTTCTTGTGTTAAAGCTCCTTCTAGATAGAGAATGTGACTTGCTTACTCTTGACCAATCTCTACTCCCCAACAACACTTTGCACAGAGCAAATTCTTAACAAATGTCTGAGGAATTAAAGTGTTGGGACTCTGGAACCAGACTGCCTGGGTTTAAGTCCTGATACTGCTGCTTATGAGCTGTGTGCCCTTTCATAAGTTACTTAACCTCTCTGTGCCTTGGTTTCCTCATCTGTAATTCTGGTTAGGATTAAATGAATTCCTGACACATTGTAAACACCATATAAATATTTTAAAAATAATTTTAAAAAAATTCATTCTCCATTTCTCTTCCTTTTTCCCTCCCTTCTTTTCTTTTAACATAATGATAGTAACTAACGCTTACACAGCATTTACACATGCCAGGCTCCCACTGCAAGCACTTTACAGACCTCAGCTCCAGGCCCGAATCTGCCTCATACCCTTGAACAAGCCCCAGGTGGGACGTCACTTAAACAGGTCACAAGTCAACTGGTGGGGAAGAGTCTAAGGACTAACATGGGGGGGCCGTCTCACACAGGATCCAGAGATTAGAAGACTCGGATGGAGGTTGGCCTGGCTTTGGGTTCTAAAGCATCTAAGAAGGTCACAGATCTTTAGCTACAACAAAAGGGCCATAACAGTGGCCAGACAGCAAGCAGGACCTAAGGGCCCCACTTCAACCTGCTTGTTCGCCATATGACGCATTATATGCTATAAAACCAAGATTTAACAACGGTGAACCTCGGAGAGGACTCAAGCGTTTCGCATTGAACCTTCTGAAATGAGCATGAACACATGTAGATGCCATCTACTGGGCCAGCACCTCGCATGCAAATATGCTGCCTCAAGGGGTAAGAAAGAGGCTGGCAAGTCTTTTTTTGTCCCTGTACA
Source organism: Neophocaena asiaeorientalis asiaeorientalis (assembly GCF_003031525.2). NCBI lineage: Eukaryota > Metazoa > Chordata > Mammalia > Artiodactyla > Phocoenidae > Neophocaena > Neophocaena asiaeorientalis. The sequence continues at coordinate 808,440 of NW_020172664.1, forward strand.
TAGTCACATTGAAGATAGAGATCATTTCCTGTTTCAGTGCACTTTTACAAGGCACATGCCCTGGGAGCGGGGGGTAGCAATTAGAGGGATAGAGGAGGGGCTTCTCGTATGCTCTGTTTCTCGTTCTGTTTCTGGGAGCTGTTTCTGGGAGTGTGGTCAATTTGTGAGCTGTGTGTGTATGCTGGGTGTGCTTTTCTGTATTTATATTGTACTTCAATAAAAGTTTTTAAAAGTGTACATTCTTTATCACCACACTGCTGTTTGTGATGGGGAAACAATGGACACAACCCAAAAGCCCATAAAATAAATTACGTCACAACTATATGATGGAGAACCATGAAGCCATTAGAAATAATGAGGCAGAGATATAGGAACCGATCTAGAAGGACGTTATGATACAGTGCTAATCAAAAAAAGGAATTTACAAAGCAGATAGCATTATCTCAAATCTAAAAAAAAAACATTGGGTTGAACCATGGTAATAGTTGATATTTTATAGTTGACCATTTTATATGGTTCATTATATATATATACACACACACATATATATATACGTATATGTGTTTATATGTACACAGATATACATACACATACTCACATTGCATAGAAATATGTATATATATATAAATTTATAAGAAAAATAACCTGAAAAAATGTACTTTAAATTGTCAACAGTGGGGGTAAACCAGATTTTTAGTATCTGTGTTACACATTTCTATGTCTTTAATTTTTTATAATGAGCTTGTATTACTTTAGTGATCAGCAAAAACAAATGATAATAATAAAAGTCACATAGATATAACTTTTTAAAAAAGACCAAACTTTTGTCCCTCAGCGTTGCAGAGGGATGGATCTGGGCAGTGAACCAGGATTGGGCTGGTGCAAATTCTAAGGTAAATTTTGACCTGGAAATGCTAAGGTTCATCTGAAATACCCCAAGCCTGAGTGAAGTTCAGCCACGGCGCTTGAAGCAAACATACCTGTAAAATTTTGGAGTAACTGATCACAATAAGCAGTCCTGGTACCAAGAAGTTCAAAGTAACAAATGACACATCCCAGGAGATTTCTCCGGCAATGCTGGGCCAAACCAGTGTGCAAATCGGAATTTCCTAGTTACAAAAAGGAAGAGAAGGTCATTTAATGCTGGCTTTTTATTTGGCCTTTAGCTCAGCCCCAGGTGGGGTTACCTGGCACTGTTACAATGTTGTTACCCTGTTGTGTTTTGCTGTTACACAACTGGTATGACAAGAAACCCCCGACTCCCTTCCATTGCCCACACAACCCCACTTACAAGTCATTCCCCTCTGACCCTCAGAATCACCATAATTATTATTCCCATTCTCCAAGGGAGGCACGTGGGCCTCAGGGTCCCAGGCTGGGAAGACCCAGAGTCAGTTCCCAGGCATGGCTCCAGGTCCAGTGCTCTTTCCACTTCCCTGGGCTGAGCTGCAAAGAGCCCTTGAGCCTTCTCTTCCAAGACCTTCATTTTACAGGGGAAAAATCTGACCCCTGAAAGTTTACATAGATTGGAAGTGATGTGCTACACGCAAACATATAAAACCTGGAGTGAGGTGTGCCTCTCCTCCAGGGGAGAATGCAACAGCCCCAGAGTGAAGGTGCAGCCACGGTCATCAAGATGTAAAACCACTGGATGGGGCAGAAGAGTATGCAGGTTTGTGACCTTGCTGCTGTCACTACGTTGCGTTGAATTCAAATGTTTGACACTAACTACAAACCCCGAAACATGTCCCCAGACCTCACTGGATAGTTACTAAGCTGCTGCAACAATTTTTTCCAATGAACAAACAGGTCAATGACAAGAGATCTATTTATCCTCCCAAACACAAATCTCCAGCGCCTGCTTGACTATAGGACAAAACTCTTTAGAAAACAAGAGCCCTACACACTTCTGGACACATAGAACAGATTTTTTAAGAGCATATTCTGTGTAAAAAGACCACATTACTGATTTCTGGTGGACAAGGCATCTTAACCACAGTCCATAAGCAGTATCATTATTCATAGCATCATTCATTCATTCATTCATTTAACCAATATTTATTGAATGCTATACTAAGCAAAGGCAAAGAATTTTTATCATTTCCCAACGTGTATCATAATTGCATGGTCAAACTCAAAATAGAGTCAAATAATCACTCCTTTTCCTATTCAGTATCTAAAATTCTCTGAGCATTTATTCTTTGCCAGGAAGCACTTTACATACATTATCTCATGGAATGTTCATCACAACCTTATTGAAATGCATAGTTATTTTTCCCATTACACAGAGGAGGAAGCTAAAGCTTGGAAATTTCCTCCTAAAATAATAGTCTAAAACCCTAAAGATGTAGTCCTTTTTAGTCATCTCCAAAGAGATGAGTGGTTATAGAGGGTATCCCAGAACCTACCAAAACCGCTAAGGCAAGTCAGGCAGGGAAGAATGCTTTAGTTATATTTGTACCCTGAGAGGGAGCTGGGGGTGAGAATGTTGCTTCCTTTTCCTGTTTTGTTTAGACAGTTTACAAATGCACTGGACATTCTAAAAACGTGTTCCTTCATCCCCACCCCCACTGTGCACACCGGATGGAATAAAGTTTATTAGAGCTTTCTACATTTTGGTGATTAGAAAGAAATTTGTGTCTCTCAAGGATCTTCTGAATATTGACAGTGCAGTGACCACAGCTCTTTGGGAAATCCAGGTAGCCTATGCTTGTACTCAGACCTCCACCCACCAGAGACCCCTTATTCCAGTGCATTGGGTGGGCAACACAGATCAGCAGAAATGTTGAAGCAGCAAACAGAAGAAACAGACTCCAGCCCTGAGTGTGACTTAGTCTCTAATTCTTTTTTTTTTTTGCGGTATGCAGGCCTCTCACTGTTGTGGCCTCTCCCATTGCGGAGCAGAGGCTCCGGACGCACAGGCTCAGCGGCCATGGCTCACGTGCCCAGCCGCTCCGCGGCATGTGGGATCTTCCCGGACCGGGGCACGAACCCGCGTCCTCTGCATCGGCAGGCGGACTCTCAACCACTGCGGCACCAGGGAAGCCCAGTCTCTAATTCTTATGCTTGTGATGGGAAAAATGTACAGGGAGGGAGGGCAGAGAAACAGATGACCCCAGAAGCATTTCTTAAAACCCCCAAGAACTCCCAACTCTTTCTGAAAACCCTCTCCAGAATGTCTGCCTAGCCCTCTCCAGGCTTAACAAGATTTTGTAGAAGACTGTGTAATGATAGAGCAAGGTGTTCTCTCTATATTAGAGACAAAAATATAGATCCTTAAATAATCTGCCTGCATTAGCCTCGTATTGTTGAAGAAAAGTGTAGGTGTGAATGAAAAGGTATCTATCCACACACTCACACACACAGGCATAGAAAAGACTGGAAAGATACACTCCAGAAAATTAAGTGTCGGGCTTCCCTGGTGGAGCAGTGATTAAAATCCACCTGCCAATGCAGGGGACACAGGTTCAAGCCCTGGTCCGGGAAGATCTCACATGCCGAGGAGCAACTAAGCCCGTGCACCACAACTACCGAGCCTGCACTCTAGAGCCCGCGAGCCACAACTACTGAAGCCCATGCGCCACAACTACTGAAGCCCATGCGCCTAGAGCCCGTGCTCTGCAACAAGAGAAGCCACTGCAATGAGAAGCCTGCGCACCGCGACAAAGTGTAGCCCCCGCTCACCGCAACTAGAGAAAGCCTGTGCGCAGCAACGAAGACCCAACACAGCCAAAAATAAATAAATAAGAATAAATAAATTTATAAAAAAAAAATAAAAAGGAAATTTGAAAACCAAAAGTGCTGGGCCTGCTTTGTTACTGAGCTACAGAAGCAGAGCTGGCTGAGCCGATAACAGTGTCCTTTAATCTATTTGTCCAACCACTCGCTGACTCAAGCCATGGTGACTAAGCCACTGTGAGGCTACAGTGAGGATGCGCAAGGAGGCTATGCTACAGTCAGGGAGGGAAAAAAGCACTAGGAAACTTCAGTACAGAGCGGCAAGCCCAGAGAGCTATAGGTGATGGGATCGTGGAGTCACCGGGAAAGCGGCATCCAGGAGGGGTTGCGTCAGCTGTGCGTGGAAGGATGGGGCTTCAGTCAAGGGAATGGGGAAGCTGGAGCTCAGTGTCTGGACCAGAAAGGATGTAGACGGGAGGCCACGTACAGTGGTGTGAAGTGTGGTGGACCGTGACTGGTGTTCCCATCCCGAGCTCCACCTCTCCCCAGCAGTCTCAGCCATTTCCATGGCGGCTTTTTGCAAATGCTGTTGCAATCTCCTCTTTCCAGCCCAGTCTTCTCCTGAACCCCAGACTGGCCCCACTGCCCTGAGTGCATCTCTATAGGATGCCTCACAGGCACTTCTAGCCTCCAGTGTCCCACCCCAAAGATTCCACCTCCTGCATCATCAACTCCGGGCACGGAGCCGCCATTTTCCAAGCTGTCAGATACCTGAGTGCTGGCCTTCCACCTTCTTCTTCCCTCTCCACTCAGAGGGAACTCCTAGGTTCTGCCTTAATAGCTATCCAACCCACCACAAGCTCGTTCTCACTGCTCCCCCTCCCCCCACAGACCACAGACCGGGCCATCTCTCACCTCCTAAGTCCCAACGCCCTAAAGGGTGTGTAACTGGCCCTTCTCTAGTTGACCCCCACCAACCCTTCCAGCACCATCTCTTGCCAACATTGTGGGCTATCTCCTCTGCCTGTGATGTCCCTCCAGTCCCCCACGTCACTCATTCTTTTCCAGGAAGACTTTCCTGTGGATGGGGGACATCTATCTACAGGCACTGCTCAAGTGCTGACCCCTCCCCGCACTGGCTAAATCATTTGCAAATGCCACCTGATTCCAGCTGTTTCCGGTCAGCTTCTCTAATGACTCTTCCTGGAATACCCTTGGGAACACCTTTGTAAATAGTTCTCCCCGCCCCACCTCTTCAAACAAAATGGAAGACTTCAAAGTCATTTTAAGGAACTAGGAATCCTAGTTATATATCTCCTCTCCTATCAGCTTCCCAGCAGAGAAGAAAGAACATACCCATGGCAAGAGATGGACTTTCCTATATCTTAAAAGTATCCTCTAATATTAACAAATGTGAGGAAACTTGTCTGTCTCCTCAGCCAATCCACATTCAGTAGGGACACGACGGCATTATTGGCCTGGTATTAAACTGGGGCAGGGCAGAGCAGTGGGACCAAGCGCTCCTCCGGAAGTGTGAACTCATGGGAGAGGCACCAGGAGGAACAGACAGACCCCAGCTAACTTCTGCTTCCATCCTTTGCCCATTGTGTAACTACAGGCATCTTCTCCTTCAGAAAATAAACAAGAGAACACCAACTCGTGGGGTTACTGTGGGGTTACCGAACTGTGCAGGGTCTGGGACCAGAATCTGCGTTGTCCACAGGCCCCTCCTTGAAGAGAAGGACGGTGTCTTGGTTGTGTGGCTCACGGCGGGGGCAGGAGGGAGGGGTGCTCAGTAAGTGTTTGCAGAATCAATGGGCAGCACACTCTGACCGGGGTGGACAGTCCTCCCCACCTGCCAACGAGGGTCACGCCCCACCAGGGCCACAGCATACACAGGCAGGAATCCCACTGGCAAAGGCTGAGCTGACCCGGCTGAGATGTCTAAGTTGCTAGGATGTGTCCACCCTCTTAAAATGGCAGTCTTTTATTTTACCGCAATCAGAAGAATTGTACTGTTTGAAAAATGTTTAAAATATTTATAACCAAAGATAAGGAAACTAATAAGAGCTGGCAGCTCTTGAGCGCTTAACTGCGTGTGTGCCAGGTGTTAGCTCATTCACTGGACTTCCGTCCCCATAAGAGCTGGCAGCTCTTGAGCGCTTAACTGCGTGTGTGCCAGGTGTTATAGCTCATTCACTGGACTTCCGTCCCCACAGTAATCCTAAGGTTAATACTGTTATCGTGCTCATTTGGCAAATGAGGAAAGTGAGGTATAGAGAGATGAGACCACTTGCCTCTGGCTCACAGCTCCTAAATGGCAGAGATGGGATTCACTCAGAACGTCTGACTCCAAAGCCTGCATTCCTAATACCAAATTATTTAGCATTTTCTAGTCTGTCTATCATTTCATCTAAGTTTGAAAGAGTCTGGTCACCTTGACTGCTTGGAACTCACTGCCCAAATGGACAAAGGTAATCATGTTCTTGGGGGTTTTTTGTGGGGGGAGCTCAGATAAACAGAAAACTCTGAGAGGCACTGTTTCCCCGGGCCGGTGCTCCTTGAGGGGAGGGAGCCAGCATGCGCCTGGGTTTAGTTAGTTCTCTCAGCTGGTGGTTTGGGTAGGAAAATGTCCCCCCATCCAAAACCTCCATATTTAGTGTCCAAGTAGGAGCGGGCAGGCAGAATCTACAGCCAGGAAGCTGGGAGTAGAGGATTGAGAAAACAAGCATTTGCTAATTTTAAATGTGAGTCTCAATTCAGTCTAGACTAGATCCTTCTCTGTCTCTTTTCTTTCAGTGACCCCACCCCCTCCCCCCTGCTATTTCTCAGTCTTTTCAACTTATTTCTTTAACTGCAGAGCCTCACTTGGCCCACCTATAAAGTAAGATGTTTCCTACATATTCAGGTCATGGCCCTTGAGGAACCAGGAGTTTTCTGTTTGTTGGCTTACTGGCAGGTGTGGATATGTGTGTGTTGGGGGCTGAGGGGCAGGTAGGGGAAAAGACAGAGGATGGAGAGCTGGAAAGGACTGTCCCAGTTTTTCCTTACAAGCTCCCCGGCCCCACCTCTACTAATTTCAGGGAACAGGGGTCCTGCAGCCAGCTCACCTGGCCCCTCATCTTCTGAGATGCTGTGCGGACCCATTCTCTCCCAGTGGCTTTCCCCATATCCCTCTCCAAAGGCTCTTAAGACCAAGGAGGTGTTTCTGCATTGAAACAAGAGGGGTCTGTGAGCCCAGCCCCAAGGGGGACTGAGGGAAGACTACCACAACACAGACCTCCACGGAAGCACCTTACGGTAAAACTGTAGTCATTCTGGAAGTGCTGCGTAGGGCTCCAACCTCCACAGATGCCCTACCTGAGGTAAAATACAGAGTGGCAAGGCACGGAAGGTCCTGCATCTGTGCGAAGGCCTTCTCACTCTAACAACCCCCGTGTCCACGTCAGCAAGAAGTTTTAGTCTGGGTTTTTGGCTGGGAGGTAACAATAGCCTCATTTTTTAGTGTTATTTTCCAGTTAAGTAAGAGTGTACCTAAAACAGTTGTAAAAGGGGGAGGCACAAAGATACCTGTCTGGAAACATAAGATATCCTTAAGGTATGTTCTATGTGTTTTAATTCCCTGAGTTCTGTGAAATCCCTCAAGTCTGTGAAAAATACAGAAACACTGTAACTCAGTGACAGAATAACTTAAAAAAGTCAAAAGACAGATGGCAGAATCCCAGCCCCCCAGAGGCTTTTCGGTTTGATTTGTGTTAAAAAAAATATATATATATATATATATAAAACACAGGATGCAGACTTCTCTCCCCAGTGAAAGGCCTGTGTGAGAGACCAGTCTGGGAAACGTCCAGAGAAGCCCACTTCTGCATTCACGTCAGCCTACGTTCACCTTCATAGCTAGAAGCCTTCCCCCCTCCCTCCCGGCCCTCCCACCCCTTCTGGTCACTGCTTAGGGCTCTCTTTGGGACTGTGATTTCTGCTGGGAGGGCCCACACTCCTTCCTAGGGCCAAGGAAGTGTCCCACGGCCAGAAAACCAGCGACTGCTGTCATAGGGAAAAGGAACGGGGCGGAGAACCCAGCCTCGGGCAGACACTCCAGGAGGCTGAGCCTCGAGACTCGCGCCTTCCCGTGGGGCGTACGTACCTCTGTCCCCGGCCCTCCCCGCGAGGCCCACAGAACCTAACACCGCGATAACAGCCAGAACCGCCGGCCACTGTCGAGGTCAGGTGTCCCAGGTGAATCTCCGCGCGCAAACCCTGCAGCGGCGCCACAGGGCAGCAAAGAGAACAAACCTGCGCCCGCAATTCTGTACCGCGGGATAGGAATAGCCTCGAGCCAATGTCATGAACTGTGCGCAGAATCTTTTTTAGATCCTGGACCCCCGTAATGATCCTAATGACAACTCTGGGTGCGCTGCCCAGAATAACGCTTATGGGCTCAGCCTCTGGAATCTTCGGAACATTTGGGGCGCCCAAGATACTCTGAAGCCACTCTTCATTCAAAGCTCCCAGGGTAAGATCCCATGGTCTAGTCTAATCTTTCCGTCTTGCAGTTGGAAAAACTGAGGCTCCGGAGGGGAAGTCACAGCCCCGCTAGAGGCAGCACTAGGTCCGGGGTCTCTGGGTCAACAAAGCCCTTTCTCCCCGGCCCATTCACACACACCTGCCCGCGATTCTCAAAGCAGGACCCTCATCCGGCCCGCACTGAATCTGCTGAGCGCGATCTTAGCTCCTCCTCGCGCTAAGGCTGAGACACGCTGAGCAAGTTACTCTCTGTGTACCTTAGCTTCCTCACCTGTAAATAGGTGTGATAATAAGAGTACTAAGAGAAAGCAGAATTTACTATAATGTGATCAGTCATTCCGGGTCCCCTAGTTCGGTCTGTCTGGCCGCTAAGCCCCTTACTCCATTAATCTCTCAATAGTCAGTGCACTTTACAGGCACTACGGGGGCTCCACTTACAACGTTTTGGAGGGCGTTTACGAGATCTACATCGTAGGGTCACAGTGAAATTTCACAGATAAAACTTAGTGCCGCGCACTGTGACACAACGATTAAATGCAGCAAACGGCCTATTATTGTTTTGTTGTTTTTGTTAATGACTATCCCAGATCACCGTTTCCGGCACAACCCGCCTGGCAGCCTTTCCCGGACACCTGATCCGCGTGCACACCCCGGCGCTCACCTCGTCGGCGCCGGAGAACCGCTGCTGGACGACGCGGAAGAAGATGCAGAGGGGCAGCGCGGCGAACGCCGAGTAGCCCCAGATAAGCGCGAGCAGCGCGGCCCGCGCCCGCCGCCCCGGGCGCCGCACGCCGCGCTGCAGGCGCACGATGCACACCATGCGCTCCAAGCTGACTGCCGCCAGCGTCAGGATGGTGACGCTGCCGCTAAGGGTCATCACGTAGAAGAGCAGGTGGCAGGCACCCGGGCCCAGCACCCAGGCCTCTGTCCAGCGCACGGCCAGCACGGGCGGGATGGCGCTGGTGAAGAGCAGGTCCGCGCAGAAAAGGTTGAGCACCAGGCTGGCTGTGGTGCCGCGGCGTCGTCGGCGCGCTACCAGCACCAAGGCGCACACGTTGCCCAGCAGCGACACCGCGAAGATGAGTGCCAGCACCACAGTCTCCACGGCGCTCAGCACCAACCGGTGGTCGCCCTTGACATCGGAGAAGAACGGGAAGCGGGTGCGGTTGGTCCGCTCCAGGCTGCGCGCGGGCCCAATGCCCGCTGCCTGCGCGCACTGAGAGGACATGCCGGGCACACCGCGGCCCGCAGCCGTCTGCGAGCGGGCTCATCTGGGAGGTGACTGAGGGCGAAGGCGGGGAAAGAGGGAGGGAGACGGTTGCGACATCTCCCCTCTGGCCCCCTCCCGCCTGAGCAGCGCCGGCGCTGGGCGTTGCGAGCTAAGCCTGGGGCGCGCGCGGGAACGAGGAAGTACCGGCAACGCCGGCTGGAAACACCCAGGCTGGGAGGGAGGCGGCAGCCCAGGCAAAGGCCGCTCTCGGGCCGATTAGGAGCGCCCGAGCGGCCCGGAAACCCCACCTAGCGAACCCCCAGAAACCCCCCAAGGCCTCCCCAGCCCCCTTCATCCTCCAGGGGCACCCGGAGGATGACCGTAATCCACTGATTTAGCTAAAACTGATTTAGGAGTGCCGGAGTTGGACCTGTGATCGCAAAATGTGAGATCATTTTGGCCTGTGCTTTTCAGGCTTCGCCAGAGAAGTCTCACAGGTCTGCGGATAAATCCTTGCAATGGGCCCAGATCTTTTTGGGGGGCAAGGGAACCAGTTGTTTATCATTGCTTAGTAACATGTGACTGGGTAGACTGGTTCATCTCTCTGTGCCCTTGTTTTTTTAAAATCTATAAATGGACATAATATCTCATTGGGTAATTGTGAGGATCATATAAAGGGATTCACACTTGGCACACAGTAATTGCTCACGAAACTTCATCAATTATTAATTACCATAATTAAAATCCATGTAAATTCAGTGTTCTGAACAAAATATAAAATGCTTTAATGTAAAAAGAGTGGGCCCCCCCAAAATCTTGAATAAACTTAGCACCCCGGAAAGACAGACACTCCAAATGCACACACAGGTGGTGAATGCGCCTCTGGCACCCCAATTTAAAAAGCAATGGACAATCCAGTCCCCTTACAGATGAGGAAACTGAGGCACAGCAAGAAGTGACTTGTCCAGGGTGGCCCCTGGTTAGTAATAAAAGGCCCTGACCCAGATGTTTCCACCACACCCCTGCTGTCTAGTTTTCTGTTATGGTAAATTAGACAGAGAATGAAAGTATGCTTGTGGCCCTAAACCCAGTGACCACATCCCTGGCCAGACACCGTCCCACCATGCACACCCTCACCGTCTTCCCCTTTGCCATGCTACCAGGTCATCTGTCTTGTAATCATCTCTGTGTATTTATTAAAAATTTGGTGTACCAGCCTTGAGGTGCTCTCTGGCACGGGGGTGGGGTGCATTTGTGTTTGCTTATCACTGTGGCATTTGGGGTCTGAGTTGGCAATGTGACCTCTGACCTGAAGGGCAGACTGCATGTCAGTGAGAGATGTTCAACTTGAACCTTGACTAAATTCAGGTAGTAAAAGAGAAGCAGTTTTCTTCCCAACACAGTTGATAAAGGGCAAGAGATTGAAATAAAGGTAACTCAAGTGGGATTTGGTAACACATGTGCGTGCAAGTGCCATGGAGACAGGAAGAGGTTTCCCCAGAGTGGACAACCAGAGTGGGGTCTCTGTGCTAGAAAGCCTTCTTCATCATTACCCTCCAGAGTTCTCCCAATGGCAAAATGGTGAGTACAGATGTTCCCAAACTTTCTCCTTTCACATCACCTTCATGGCACCTGTAGGCCAAAAGAAATACCCAACAGTTCCATTTATTAAGCAGCTGGGTCCAAATAACTTGACGTTATGTCCTAACAACTTAGTAGCCATCTGGGAAAACAATAAATGAATGAATTTTTAAAATAAAATTTTCATCTTTCTTAAATAATGACTTCCTAAAGGGACGGGTGTCCCTGTTGAGCTCCACAAAGCTGGGAATTGGAGGGACACTGCCACTCTCATCTCCTGCTCCACACTGATCTCCATGTATTCGCTTTCCATCACAGTAACCCCTGAAAACCCAGATTTGTCAATGGGTTTAATGTTGAAACTGTGAAAAACCCAGAGCTAGAAGTCCATGTGGGGTTCAGTGAACGTTCAGCAGCACTGTGTTTCCTGGGACCCCCAAGCACACATGGACACTGGTTAGAACACAGGCACGGACACTCGCCTGCCAGGACCCGAATCCTGACTGTGCTACTCAGTGTGTGACCTTGGGCAAGTTATTTTAGCTTTAAGTGTTTCAATCTTCCCGTGTATCAAAAGGGTGTAATAGAGCTTCCCTGGTGGCGCAGTGGTTGAGAGTCCGCCTGCCGATGCAGGGGACACGGGTTCGTGCCCCGATACCACCTCACAGGGTTTAGGGGGATTAAATGACGTTCCTACCTGTAACACACTTAGCACAGTTGTCATCCAGGGGACACTGGGTCAGGCTCCGTGCTCAGCACTGTGTGTGGACTTAATGGCTGACCACACATCCCTGTTGCTGAGACAGTCTCAGGTTATGAGATTATTATTAGAACCCTCTTTCGCTCTCAAATTGCTCTGGTTTGGAAGATAAATCATGTGGTAGCCTACCTTTATGTTTTTTGGGTTTTGGTTTTTTTGCGGTACACGGGCCTCTCACTGTTGTGGCCTCTCCTGTTGTGGAGCAAAGGCTCCGGACGCGCAGGCTCAGCGGCCATGGCTCACGGGCCCAACCGCTCTGCCACATGTGGGATCTTCCCGGACCGGGGCACGAACCCGTGTCCCCTGCATCATTGGCAGGCGGACTCTCAACCACTGCGCCACCAGGGAAGCCCTACCTTTATGTTTTGTAACTCATTCAGTGCTCCTCCAGGTTGCAGGCACTAAGATTTGAATCTGAGCAGTCTGATTCCAGGGCCCCTGCTATTAGCCACTAGAGCAGTGCTTCTTACCTGGGGGGAGATTTTAGACACACACACCCTCCACCACAGAGACATTTGGTAGTATCTGGAGACATTTTTGGTTGTCATACTAGGGGATTGCTACTGGCGTCCAGTGGGTAGGGGAGAGGCTAGGGGTGTGGCCGAACATCGTGCAATGCACAGCACAGACCGACGACAAAGAATTGTCCAGCCCCACATACCAATGGTGCTGAGACTGAGAAACCCTGTCCTCTTGAGGCCTCAGCAGACTTTACTGCTTACTATTGATTTCTGTTGTGAAGTCCCACCTTGTGGCAAAAGCCAGAAATGTAATTATTTTCCTGGTAGGAGTTTCACTGCAAACTCTATAAACCCTTTAACCAACTCACTGGTGAAGCTCAGCTTTGTGCTGTGGCCCTAGGTGGCCAAGGCTGCGAAATCCCCTTAGTCCATGGGGCCAGGTACAGAGTCACCAGGGTGGATTGACATCACATGTCCCTTGGAGACAAGACAATAGGAAACCACAGACGGAGCCCTTGTGAGAGTTATGTTCACTGCTTATGGCCATTAATTACTGTTAGTGTTAGTATCATGCTGCCTTACCTCTTCCACTCTAAGATAGAATGGTAAAAACGGAGACGAGGATCCACCAAATATAAAAATGGACAGTCTAGTTTCTGAGCTAAAGAGGAGGGGCCTTTTTCTGTGTGTGGTTTTCTTAATTTCCCTCTGGAAAAACTTTCATAAAGTTTGTATGAAAATGCTTTCCAGCCTGCAGTTTCCTCTCCAAACTTCTCTGTGGGTAGTCTATGGATCATCTATTTACCTATATATCTACATCTATCGGGTCTGAGACATAAGTCCCTGCAGAGGTCAGAGTATCTCCTTGCAAAATTAGGATCTATTCTGGAGCAGAGTGCAAAGGGCGCTTATCCCTGCGTAAACACTTAAACACTTAAAGTCTCCCTCCTGCCTCCGCTCCTCCCATCCTATCAAAGCGGGCTCCCACAAGACCTCAGGCCAAGCTGCCCTGAGTGTTCACAGCTGAGTGACCACCTCAGCCAGGCCAGCAGGGCGCAGGGAGGGCCATCTCTTGCTTCTACTCCAAGGAGGCCCAAGGGCACTGAGTGGCCTTCGGGCACATGCAAAGTGGAGGGCATGAGAGCCAGGGCAGGTATCTGTCAATGAGATCTGGTGGCCCAGCCATACCTAACACATGCCATGCTTTATAAAAATTGGAAAAGTGAGCAGACACTTAGGAAAAGGCAAGGTGGATGCAGCCGAGGCTCTGAGCCTGGGGAGCAGGGCCTCGCTGGGTTTCGGCCTCCGCGTGCACCCCTCAGGTGGGTGTCCTTGGCAGGGTTTGCAGGCTTGTGCCGCAAGCTCATCCTGCCACTTGGTGGTGGTCTCTGCTCCAGCCCTCAGATCCCCCCTCATACCTATCACATAGGGGTTGCTGACTGGATAAAACTGTGTGCTATCAAGCCAACCATTTGCGTGGGGACTGTCCTCAAGCTCACTGTTGTGGGAATCTCGTCTGAGGAGATGTAGGGGTCAGCCTTATAGCAACTGCGAGGACTGAGATGTACAAAGAGGGGCTGGCGCCGGGCCTGATGGTTGGAGTCCTAGTGTGACGACACTTGGTTTCTTGAGACAGACAAAGAGGGAGCCTTTCCAATGCATTTCTTTCCTGCTTGAATTGGCTAGAATTAACTCCTGTCGCTTGTCACCGAGATGCCTAATCTTGGAAGATCCGCCTCCCCAAGGCTTGTTGCTTTAAAGATGGTCTTTATTTTAATGGCAACCAGACTGCCTCTAAAAGGGATTTGGTGATCACCTTGCTCCATTTTTTTTTTTTTGGCCGCACCGCATGGCTTGTAGGATCTTAGTTCCCTAACCAGAGATCAAACCCGGGCCCACTGCAGTGGAAGCGCAGAGTCCTAACCACTGGACCACCAAGGAATTCCTGCACCTTGCTCCACTCTTCCAAAAAGAAGCTGCAAATACAAATTTTTGTACTCAGAAAAGAAAGCAATTCAGAGAAGGTCCATTTCTACGGAAGTGGCAGCTTTTCTCCGTGGGCCCCTCTCAGTGAGGAGCCACAATGGCCAGTCTAGGAGGGAAAGTGGCCCACACGACGCACACTGATGGCTCCATCCTTACCACACGCCTGGCACCAGGCCAGGCCCTAGAAATGTGAAGACAGGGTGGGTGATGTCAGCACAGTCCCAAAGGAGCCTTCTGCAATCCAAGATGTGATTTCACTGAAATTCTGCATTTCCCAAGAAGACCATTGGCCAAGGTCTTAAACAGTATATTGCAAGATTTCTCTTGCATCACGTTTTTTTTTTTTTACTTCTTTATTCCTTCTATGTTTCTGATTATAAAACAGGAAGATTTGGAAAATGCAAGAAATAACTCAGAGAAAATAAACATAACCATCATTCTTCCATGCAGTGATAACCCCATGCAGTTTTGTCGTGTAGACTTCCAGTGTTTTTTCTGCGCATCTGAGGCTGTCTGTAGGCATACAGGTACTTTACAAACTGGGGGTCAGGGCGCACCCACTATTTTATAATATGGATTTTAAAAATTTCCTGAAACATTATTTTTCTGTTCTGTCCTTCTGTTCCCCCAATGCACATGGCTGCCCCATGATACACCTCTTACTGCCCAGAGCTTGGCTGCAGGTGGGGGACACACCCAACCACACAGTCTCCAACAATGGCTCCCAGAAGCCCGTCCTTGCTTCACTTTCCACTGGTCTAAAGTGAAACAAGAAAAATAGACTACATAGTTTTTTATGGGGCTAAGTACATCCACTTTTAATTGTAAGGTTGTGTTCTGCTGACTTTTATGCTAAACTTCTTATTTTTTTAGGACAGAGTATTTTTAAAAAAGAAAAAACCCTAAGGGGCTTCCCTGGTGGCATAGTGGTTAAGAATATGCCTGCCAATGCAGGAGACACGGGTTTGAGCCCTGGTCCGGGAAGATCCCACATGCCGTGGAACAACTAAGCCTGTGCACCACAACTACTGAGCCTGTGCTCTAGAGCCCACGAGCCACAACTACTGAGCCCATGTGCCACAACTACCAAAGCCCATACACCTAGAGCCCGTGCTCCCAACAAGAGAAGCCACCATGATGAGAAGCCCACGCACCAAAACAAAGAGTAGCCCCCACTCGCCACAACCAGAGAAAAGCCCGCGTGCAGCAACGAAGACCCAATGCAGCCAAAAATAAAATAAAATTAATTAATTTTTAAAAAATAAAAAGAAACAACCCCATGTAAAAAGGTTGACCTATGTAAAAACCCTATGAGACTTATCGAGATTTATAATAGAAAAAAATTATCCCGACCTGTGAGGTCCTAAAAGCCAGGAACTTCTGCTCCAGGACTCCAGGAGAACTCAGTCCAGGCACACAAGCCCAGACCATGACTATAATAAGGATGCATGGATTTATACAAGAAAAGACCTCCAAATTCAAAAAAACCTTTCATGTTCATGCTCTTATCTCCTCCTGAGGACTGCTATCCAGGGCAGGTAGTGTAGTCTCTCATTCTACAGATGAGGCAGCAGAAGGGCTCAGCAGGGCAAAGGGAGAGGGTCCAGCTCACATGGCTGGTTAGGCCCAATGGAGTAGACCCAAGTTCCTGACTCCCATCCCAGTGACCTTGGATGGGATCTTCTCGGAGCCACAGCTTTGAGGTGACGCTGGCTCCCACTCAGAGTAGAGATGTGCAGTTGCAGAATTGAACTTGTTGGAACATTCTGGAATTCCTCTTCAGGAGACACAAAGTTACAATGCACTTAAGTGGCCAGAAACCCAGGCCTGGGAGTTTCTGCTGCTCCTGCTGCTCCTGCAGAGATGCAGCCACAAGCCCAGCGATGAACTTTGGCAGGAAATGCCTGATCATATGGGCGGCAGCCTCCAAGGTTGGGTGATTGTTTCTGTAGCATACTGGGACGAGTGACATCATGCCTCTATACCTCTGTTTCCTCATCTATAAAATAATAATCACAGGCCCATGTAAAGATAATGACTGTCAGGTCTTTAGCACAGGGCCTAGCACAGAGTAAGGACTTCATAATTGTACAACTGTGTTATTGTTTTCAGCACCTGACACATAGTGGATGCTTAAAAATATTTCTGGGCTTCCCTAGTGGCGCAGTGGTTGAGAGTCCGCCTGCCGATGCAGGGGACACGGGTTCGTGCCCCGGTCTGGGAAGATCCCACATGCCACGGAGCGGCTGGGCCCGTCCCGTGAGGCATGGCCGCTGAGCCTGCGCATCCGGAGCCTGTGCTCCGCAACGGGAGAGGCCACAACACTGAGAGGTCCGCGTACTGAAAAAAAAA
>NW_020172664.1:826278-862547 GCF_003031525.2 Neophocaena asiaeorientalis asiaeorientalis
AAAAAAAAAAAAAATATATATATATATATATTTCTGATAATGGAGTAATTAAATAGATGAATGAATGAACGAAAATGAAATTTTGAGCTTTTGTGTGTCGTCCAGATACCTCTCTGCTGTCTAAGGCTTGGTCCTTGGGAGTGTGAAATGTGTGGACAGCTAGGAGGGGAGGGAGTGATCCATCACCATATCAGTGTTCTCTCCAACCACACACCCCACCCGCCAAAAAAGGAGAGAGAGAGGAAATTAACAAGCAGGGCTAGAGGAGAAGACAGAAAAGAGAAGGAAATTTTGAGAGAAGGATCATTGATGTAGGACATGTTCTGAGCATAGGGTTCTTCCTTTGCTGGGAAATGTGGGCCCAGGTGATATAGGTCCCCAAAGGAGAGAAGACTCATGTCAGGGAGAGGGGGAGTCCAGTGAGGGCTGAGTCACCAAAGCTGAGACCCCACGGAGGTGCTGGGAAGACACACGGACCCTGCGTGGTGCACTCAGCGGTCTGTTCCCTCTGTGCTCTGTTCACCTGCCAGAGGCTGATGGACAGCCTCTCAGGAAGAGCTTCACGGGGTAATGAAAGGGTCTTGGCACATCAGGGCCCTCAGAGGCTAGTGAGCTGGGTCTATGGCCATACACAACAGAGAGAGTAAGCACCCCGTTCAGGAGCGGTGTGCCCCTTCGCATAGCCATCGCCCTCTGGGACCTCAGCTCCTTCTCTCACAACTGAAGATGCTAAACAACATAAGCTCTAGAAACCTTGCCAGCCAGGGTCTTGTGGCAGTCTGGGGAGGCCTTGAAAAGCTGCTCCACACTGCCCCCTCGTGGCATCTGGCTACAGTGACCATTGTCCCTCAAAGCTCAGGTGTCCATCCATCCATCTATTCATCCATCTTTTCTTCTCTCCATTCAAAAACACTAACAGGGGGACTTCCCTGGTAGCGCAGTGGTTAAGAATCCGCCTGCCAATGCAGGGAACACGGGTTCGAGCCCTGGTCCAGGAAGATCCCACATGCCGCGGAGCAACTAAGCCTGTGCACCACAACTACCGAGCCTGTGCTCTACAGCCCGTGAGCCACAACTACTGAGCTCGCACGCCACAACTACTGAAGCCCGCATACCTAGAGTCCGTGCTCTGCAACAAGAAAAGCCACAATGAGAAGCCTGCACACCGCAACGAAGAGTAGCCCCTGCTCACTGCAACTAGAGAAAGCCTGCCCGTAGCAACGAAGACCCAACGCAGCCAAAAATAAAAATTAATTAATTTTAAAAAAACCACACAGGCACTCTGCCAGTTGTTGAGGACACCATAGCAAATGATATATAGTCCCTGTCCTAAAGGGAAACTCACAAAACATAGATAAATATGGGACCACTGAGTGGATATTGCGATAGGGTCTTGGATGAAATGTCATGGAGATAGGTGGGACTAGTAGCTGACCCTCCTGGAGGACTCAAGCAGGATGCAGAGAGGAGCTGATCGGTCATTCAACAGACAAGCACTGAGTGACGTACAGAAATGAATTGGGGCAGGGGTGAGGCAAGTGCATGAACATCTCTAGAAGGGGGAGGGCATACGTGGAAATGCCAAGGAACAAGCGAGTCAGTCCCTACCCAGGGTTTCACCTCGCCTTGTCCAGACTTGTGGGTTCCTAACAGACACGGTCACCTGGAGTGTGGGGCAGGGACTGATCCGGGGCATTGCCCTTAATCTGCTTTCTGGGCTTTTCTAAGGGAGAAACCCATTAGAGCAGTTTTTCAACTCTCTCCCCGCAGATGGGGTTCCATCTGGGATAAGAATCAATGCTTAAAAAAAAATGACTTCTGTCTTTGCAACCTAGTTTTGGGAGCTGAATTCATCTCTGAGGCTGCTTTAACGGGCCTTTGCTTCTGCAGAGGGAAAACCAGAGCTGAGTCCTAAGGGGAGAGGATGTGACAAATCAGAGCCGAGTGCTCTGTTGCATTAAGAGAAAGCGTCATCCCCAGGGGCTTGGTGTATCTCTGAGGAGTGTATCAGCTCTTCATTTCAGAGGCTGGGGGGAGAAAGAACCCTGGGTGCACATCTGGAGTGGGGGCTGGGAGGCAATAATGACCTGAAGGAGCAGAGCCGCGAGGAGAAGTGAGGACCAGGTGGTACTCGGAGCTGCGGGCTGAACGCAGCCAAATGAGGAGACTGGGCTCCTGCTGCCGGTGGGGGCTTGAATGATGGGTCTTTGGATTTTTAAGTATGAGGACACGGTGGAAAAGAGACCTTGAGACATAGATCACACGCCTATTTCACACACGTGTATGCACACACACACAATACAAAATACTGCTGGGGGATGTATACATACTTTATGGATGCCCTTTTGAACCCCATCCCGTAACTGGAAGATTTCCCACATTGTGGGTCCTGCCTCCCCAAGTTCACAGGCTGATGCTGGTTTTCTCAGCTCCGTTGCAGCAAGGCATGTATCCTAGGCTTAGCCAATCAGACACCCCATGACAGACTTGGCCTCCAGGAGAGGACATGAGGGAGCTGGCGCTGCACAGAATCCATCTGGGGTGAGGGGTTTCCGGCACCCGGTGGCCAGCACCAACAGTGTGAGCAGAGCATGAAGTCTGTGCCCTGAGGTCCAGCCCCCAGACTGGGAAGTCTCCAAAACCAATTCTCTGCCCTCCTACCCCCACCTCGGAGATCCTGCAGGTTACATAACGCCTTTTCTGTTTAATGCAGCAGAGCGGGTTTTTATATGAATTTTGCTCCTCCTGTGCTAACATTTTTCTTAACCTCAGAGCCCTCTGACCTGGTGTCATCAGAGTCCCAACTCCCTGGAAAACAGCAGCCTTAACTGAGCATTGTTTGAGGGCAGGCACCAGGTCCTTCCTTTCTCTAACCACTGCAGGAACAGGCTGTGAGGCCTGGCTAACTTTCTCCTAGTTTACTTTCCCTCTCTCCAAGCTGCATTGCAAAATCAGCCCCTTCTGTCTTGCCAGCCACTTCACCTCCCCTTTCTCCTCCTCTCTCGAAGCTCCTGCTGTTTCTAACAATTTGCCAACTGAACGTTTTTCCAGGGCCCAGCATCACCTGGCATTGAGTGGGGACCCTGAGGGTGTGAGGGTGTGAGAAGGGAGGGGGAGGCGGGACCTGCTGTCAGACCGTAAAGTAAGAAAGAGCAACTCCAGGTTGAAGTGGCTGACAGCGCTTTCTCTTTTCTCATAACTTAGGAATCTATTCTCTATATTTTTATGCATGGAGCAGTTTTCTTCTTTCTTTTGCAGGGGAGGGGGACTGAGGGGGATGAGATTTTTCTGAATTCAGTCTTTCCTAACTTGTTAAAAATAATAGGTGACATTTACTGCCCTCCTATGGGACAAGCACTTGACGTGATTGACTCTGTAAATCTCAGAAAACCCCGTGTGGGAGGTGAGCAGCCCTTTACTATTAATGTCCCCATCTTACAGCTAAGAAAACTGAGACCCAAGAGTATATTGTCAGAAATCTTGGTTGGGAACCCCACTCAAAATTAAACAAACTGGGACTTCCCTGGTGGTCCAGTGGTAAAGAATCTGCCTTACAACGCAGGGGACGTGGGTTTGATCCCTGTTCGGGAAACTAAGATCCAACATGCCGTGGGGCAACTAAGCCCCTGCGCCACAACTACTGAGCTCACGTGCCTAAACAAGAGAGGCTGCATGCCGCAAACTACAGAGCCCACGTGCTCTGGACCCCACGCACCACAACTAGAGAGAAGCCCACATGCCGCAACAAAAGATCCGACGTGCTACAACTAAGATCCGACGCAGCCAAAAAATAAACAAATTAAATAAATATTTTTAAAAATTGTCTGCAGGGCTTCCCTGGTGGTGCAGTGGTTGGGAGTCCGCCTGCTGATGCAGGGGATGCGGGTCCATGCCCCAGTCCGGGAGGATCCCGCATGCCGCGGAGCGGCTGGGCTTGTGTGCCTTGGCCGCTGGGCCTGCGCATCCGGAGCCTGTGCTCCGCAACGGGAGAGGCCACGGCAGTGCGAGGCCCGCATACCGCGAAAAAAAAAAAAAAAAAAAAACTTGTCTGCATACTCTCTAAAAAAAATTAAACAAACAAACAAAAAAGAAAAAGGAGGAAGAGGAGGGGAAGAGAAAGGGGGAAAAGAAAGGGGAAAAGCCATGTTCTGGCTCAGGTAAGCAGAAAGGCCAGTAGGTGGATCTGGCTTTAGACACACAGGATCCAGGAACACAAACAACTTGTTTGAGCTTCTGTCAGCCTCCTGACTCTCTTCTCTCAACTGGCTCTGTTTCAGGCAGCTCATCCCCTAGTGGGAGCACAGAGGCCACAGTAGCTCTTGCCCACTTCCTACAAACTCAGAAAACTCTTTTCTAACACTTTTGGCAGAATTCCCAACGATGGCTCTCATTGGCTGGGCTGGGGTTACATGCCCATCCCTGGATCTGGACCAAGTCTGGGAAAGGGTAGGTTCTGCAGAGAAAAGTCAAAATGCTGAGACCAGAGAGATGGAGAAGGGATTCTGGGTAGGCTAAAGCCACAGGGGTCGGGGGTCCACAACATGAAAATTGGATGTGCCAGTTCAAAGTCCGGTGTGACTTCAGCATCTGCTGTGACTTTATCTGAGGTCCACGAATGGCCCAGGAGATCTGGGCTCTAGTGCTGGTTTCATCACTAACTAGCTGTGTTGACCTTGCAGACTTATCACTTAGACCCTCATTTTCTCTTTTACAAAACAGAAATAATAATTCCTGTCCAATCTCCTTCATTGAATTGTTGTAGAAATCAAATTAGACCTTGAATTAAAAAGCACTTTGAAGAGTCAAATATAAGGTATTATATTATTCCTACGTATACCTTCCGCTTGGTTTGTTGAAACTAGCTTAAAATCCTCTATATTTTCCTAATTCCATTTCTGATTTTCCTTTTTAAAAATTCATTACAAAAGTAATACATACTATAACCTATTTTAAAATATAAGGAAGAAAAAAATAAAATAAAGGAAAAATAAGCTATAATCCTCCCCATCCTTAAATAACTATTATTAACATTTTGGTATTATTCCTTTCTTGTCTCTTTTTCTGTGTGTATGGATACATGTATGGTTTTCTGTAATATAGATGGCATATATAATACAGTTTTAAAATCTGCTTTTTCCTATAAATCATGTTGTGAACATTTTACATGACATTAAATAGTTTTCTATAACATCAATTTAATGGCAGAATGGTCTTTCATAATTTAACAAAACACCTCTTGTTAGACATTTGGATTGTCTCTAATCTTTCCCTGTTAGCAAAAATACTACAGGACACACCCTAATAACTATTTCCCCACATTCATGACTATGTCCTTAGGAAATTTTCTAGATATGGAACTTCTGGGTCAAATACTTTGCAAAATTCTAGGGCTTCCCTGGTGGTGCAGTGGTTGAGAGTCCGCCTGCTGATGCAGGGGACACGGGTTCGTGCCCAGGTCTGGGAAGATCCCACATGCCACGGAGCGGCTAGGCCCTTGAGCCATGGCCGCTGAGCCTGCGTGTCCGGAGCCTGTGCTCCGCCACGGGAGAGGCCACAACAGTGAGAGGCCCGCGTACCGCAATAAAAAAAATAAAAACTCTAAAGTTTTTGGCATCTATTGCATACCCAGAAATTTTGCACCAAATTATACTCCCATAAGCGGTAGATACATGCCCATTCCTGCATCAGCTATTTTAGGTGGTGTTTTTAAAACTCTAACAGGGACTTTCCTGGTGGTGTGGTGGTTAAGAAGCCACCTGCCAATGCAGGGGACACGGGTTTGAGCCCTGGTCTGGGAAGATCCCACATGCTGCACAGCAACTAAGCCCCAGTTCCACAACTACTGAGCCTGCACTCTAGAGCCCACAAGCCACAACTACTGAGCCCGCGTGCCTAGAGCCCGTGCTCTGCAACAGAGGAGCCATCTCACTAAGAAGCCCACGCACCGCAACAAAGAGTAGCCCCCACTCGCCACAACTAGAGAAAGCCCGCGCGCAGCAACAAAGACCCAATGCAGCCAAAAACAAATTAATTAATTAATTAATTAAAAGACCAAAAAAAAAAAAACTCTAACAGCTTTGATATCCTTTTTCCTTTTAAATTTAGACCCATGATTCTTTCCTCCTGATTACTTTCTGCTGGTGGAGCCTCTGTCTTCTCTTTCCTGCCTCAAAGTGCCAAAGAGTTCTGAGCATCAGCAGTTTAGGAAAAATCTATAAAGTGTGCAAGGCTAGGAGTCAGAAGACCGAAGTCCACGCTCCACGCCCACATTTAGAAGCTGTGTGACTTTTGGTAAGTCACTTAATTTCACTGAGTGACAGTGTCCATGTCTGTTAAATAGAGATCTAGTCCTGCCCCGGTCTGCCTGCCTGCCAGGCTACGAAAAAGCACGAGAGGTGGATGTGAAAATCCTTTCTAAGAGATTAGCACCCACACACACGCCAGGGACACTTTGCATTTGCTCACTTAGCTTTGTCCACCGTGATAATCGGTCTCCCAAATGGCCCCAAGGAAGGATGCTTCCTGGTATTCATTCCCTTGCATGAATGCACCTGGCATGCAGTCCCCTCTCCTTGAATCTATGCTGGTCCTGTGTCCCATTTTTAACTAGCAGAATGCAAAGGAAGTGATACTGTGTGACTTCCAAAGCTGGACCATCTGACTGAAGCTGTAGGAGAGACTCCAACAGAGAACAACCTTACTGGTCCCATCAATCCACAAAACCATGATAGGTAGTAATATGTTTTTGTTTTAAGGCACTAGGTTTGGGGCTGTATTGTTACACTGTAATGGATGAGCAAACACCTGCCGAATTTTCTTCTAGTACCCTGAATCCGGGAGCAGGTCTGAAGCTTAATGGTTAGGACTTCCCTGGTGGCGCAGTGGTTGAGAGTCCTCCTGCCAATGCAGGGGACACGGGTTTGATCTCTGGTCCTGGAAGATCCCACATGCCGTGGAGCAACTAAGCCCATGTGCCACAACTACTGAGCCTGCGCTCTAGGGCCCACGAGCCACAACTACAGAGCTCGCGTGCTGCAACTACTGAAGCCCGTGTGCCTAGAGTCCGTGCTCCACAACAAGAGAAGCCACCGCAATGAGAAGCATGTGCACCGCAACGAAGAGTAACCCCCGCTCGCCGCAACTAGAGAAAGCAACGAAGACCCAACGCAGCCAAAAAATAAATAAATAAAATTTTTAAAAAA
Organism: Neophocaena asiaeorientalis asiaeorientalis; assembly: GCF_003031525.2. Classification (NCBI taxonomy): domain Eukaryota; kingdom Metazoa; phylum Chordata; class Mammalia; order Artiodactyla; family Phocoenidae; genus Neophocaena; species Neophocaena asiaeorientalis. Next base: position 833,481 of record NW_020172664.1, read on the forward strand.
TTAAATAAGAAAAAAGAAAGCTTAATGGTTAAAAGTTGTCATCTTGGGAACCATACAATTTTTTGCCACCACCCTCTATGATATTAGGTAAATTACTAAACTCTCTGAGCCTTACTATACCAATCGGTAAAATGGGCATGATAATAGTACCTGCCTCATGGCACTGCTGAGAGGACCAAATTAGACAATGCACATAAGGCCCTTAGCATGTAGTCCTCAATGCATTTCAACTGTAATGGTGGTGATAATCCCTGCTGATAAAGTGCCTCATTTATTTATTTATTTATTTTTTGCCTCATTTATTTGCCTCCTTTAATTAAATTTCTTAAAAAGTGTATATCAAACTACCCTAAATTTTTTACCCCCTGCCTCGGCCACCATCACTGTGACACCTCCTCTGGGCATGCAAGGGACTCTCAACACTTCCAGCCTCGGAGATGTAGTACTGGTTAAAATTCCAAGGCCAGACTTAAGATATTCTAAGTGGGTTTCCAAAAGTGAGTTTCCTTAAAGAAATGTTTTACATATGTTGATGTCACTGATCAAATATTTACTTGATTTATGGCCACATTCTTGAAGTTTTCTGTATGGTCTCTCTTGCACCCATGTTTATTTAAAGGTTGAATCATACTTCTTATTCCTCAATGTCTCTATACTAAAAATTCTGAAGGTAAGAGCCAGGTATTTCTTAAAGACAGTCATATGGCTGAAATCATTGTTTCTAACAGACGCTCATTCACTTGCTCTAAAAACATCTATTGAGCACCTACTATGTGACAGACCCTGGCTAGGCAAGAGAGATGGAAAGGGAAGACAACCTCTGGCCTTCAGAATCTTACAGTCTGTTGGGGGTGGCGTGGATTGGGGGACAGAGTGACAGGCAAGGGAAAAATTATTATCCTACTGAGAGAAAAAGGCTGTGGAAGAGGGAGGTGTAAGAAATCATGGAATCTCACAGAAGAACATGCCCTGCCGTATCTTTAACCAGGCTTCCTGGCCTGGTGAGGGAGCAGATGGGAGTGGTAGATTCCTGCCCAGGAGCCATTCCCAAGCCCCTTCTTCTCTGACATCTAGGGGTGGCAATTGAGACAGGAGGGAAAGGGGTAGGGCACAACCTTTAAAAAAAATGACACAGCCAATGAGGACACGAATAAACTGGTTAGAACCGATTAGACCCAAGAGGGTGGAAGATTTGACTTCCAGTAGCCCTTGAGCCTCATTATACGCTCACTGTAATACATTAGCATACTAAATGACACACCCACAGGTGCCTCTACAGGTCCGACAGGTCCCATGCCAACCGGAAAAGGCCAAAAAGTGGGCAGTGGCCCAATTCCTGGAAATTCCCGCCCCTTCTCCAAGATAGTTGTAATAATCCTGCTTCTTGTTAGCCTGTGAAATTACCCAGCCCATAAAAACGAACCACCCCATGCCCCTGGCTGCTCTCACCTCCCGAGACAGTCCACACTCTCTCTGTGGAGTGTGTTCCTCCCAGGGCCACTCTCCCCTCCTGAGACAGACCGCACTCTGCCTGTGGGAATGTGTATCGCTCTCAATAATCCTGCTTTCCCTTTGCTATGGCTCACTCGTGAATTGTTTCCTGCGCCAAGCCAAGGACCCTCACTCGGTGCCCGTCCCAGGAACTCACCCGAGACCTGAGACATGACCATCCTCTCGCTCCCCATTTTCCTGCAACCTCTTCACAGAGGATATTAATAAATCTACTTCTTACCTATCACTTTGCCTCAGCTGAATTCCTTCTGCGCCGAGACATAAAGAATCTGAGCTTTGGTAAGTCCTGAGACGAGTTGTGCAGTTTCGCTTAGAAGATTGTGGGCTCAGGTCGCATGTGAGGTGTTTGGTTTCACCATGAACGGCACACAATTCTAAGCGTCCTTCACACTGTTTGTTTTGCTGGGGCGATTGTCCTTCCCAGCCGCCTTGCAGGAAGTGCAGCAACGGAACCAAGATCTGACCAATAGGAATGTGAGCAGAATACGTCACTTCCGGTCTGGGGCAGCTATTAGACGGTGCCGCCCTTTTCGTCTCTTGCCCTGCTGCCTTGACCTTGGAGGCCTCCTGTTCCAAGTGGTGTAACTATAAAATGAAGGAGTGGGAGTTCCCTGGAGGTTAGGACTCGGCGCTTTCACTGCCGTGGCCCGGGTTCGATCCCTGGTTGGGGAATTAAGATACAACATGCTGCACGGCCAAAAAAAAGGGGGGCCCCCAGATCCCCAAAATTGTGAGATGAGCAAGAAAGAAACCAATATTGTGTTAAGCCACTGAGATTTCAGGGCTACTTGGTACCAGAGCCTAGCCTGGCTCATTCTAATGCACTGTAATCCAGTTCTAGTCAATGAAATCCAAGGCAAGTATACTGTGGAGTTTCTGGATGGATACTTCCACTTCCAATAAATTTCCTTTTATTGGATACAAGGAGAGAGACATATAAGTAGTGCTCATTCATTACCCTGGCTAGCTGTCGGCTTCTTGGTTTTGAAAAAAAAGTCTCATTAAATTGTGATACTGAGAACCGCAGCGGCCATTATGTGAGCAGGAGTAGGGACCAAGAGAATTATAGAGATAACAGCCCAGAGCCTTAACATTGTGAAATTGCTGATCTAAGCTAGGATTCTTTGATTCCAGACTTTTAAATTTTATTTATTTATTTGGCTGTGTTGGGTCTTCGTTGCTGCACACAGGCTTTCTCTAGTTGTGGTGAGCACAGGGGCAGCTGCTCTTCGTTGCGCTGCACGGGCTTCTCATTGTGGTGGCTTCTTTTGTTGCGGAGCACCGGCTCTAGGCACGTGGGCTTCAGTAGTTGCAGCACACGGGCTCCAGAGCACAGGCTCAGTAGTTGTGGTACATGGGCTAGTTGCTCCACGGCATGTGGGATCTTCCCAGACCAGGGGTTGAACCGTGACCCCCCTCATTGGCAGGCAGATTCCCAACCACTGCACCACCAGGGAAGCCCCCCGATTCCAAACTTCTTTTGTAACAAACAATAAATGCCCTGATGGTGTCAGCCTTTTCTATTAATTGCATCTGAATGCACCTGCACTGATACTAGCTGCAAAGAGAATGAGGAGTGTGGTTATAATAGATGAGTAAAATGAACAGCTGTCCTTTGGGGGAGGTGATGTCATTGTCATCTCTTGTCTTCATCCTCATCCACACTATAATCATTGCTGAAAAATAAAAATAACCCTGGGCAGTATTTCCCCGTCTGCAGTGTGCTTTCACGTATATTTTCTGGCTCTAAGGTGATAGGCAAGTGGCAGCATATGTAGGAGGCATCAGCTCTGTCACTAGAGGCAGACACACTCAGTTTCATACACTAGCTCTGTCACTCTCTTTGCTGTGTTACCTTGGACTAGTGACTTAAACCCCCTAAACCATAGTTTCCTCATCTATATAATGGAACAGTTATAGAAACTCCCATTAGCGTCGCTGTGAGGATAAAATGACATGACACATAGGGAGTTTTTACCCATATTGTGTGGGACACTAAAAACACTTAATATACAGTATTCCCTAAAATAAGTTGGATTTTGATTTTCATGACAGCCTGGGAAAATCGCTGGGGCAGGCATGAACATTCCTATTTTAGAGTGGAGGAAGCTGCGTCTTAGGGAGTTGAGGTGACTTGCTCAAGGTCAGAAACAGATTTTCATCCCAGGTCCAGTGGTTCCCATTTCAAGGCTCTTTCCACAGTAATATGCTTCCTTGAAATTCCCAAAGAAGCAATACAAAATAAAATTTAAGTTCTGAGATGCTTCCTTTTTTTTTTTTTTTTGCGGTACGCGGGCCTCTCACTGTTGTGGCCTCTCCTGTTGCGGAGCACAGGCTCCGGACGTGCAGGCTCAGCGGCCATGGCTCACGGGCACAGCCACTCCGTGGCATGTGGGACCTTCCCGGACAGGGGCACGAACCCGTGTCCCCCGCATTGGCAGGTGGACTCTCAACCACTGCATCACCAGGGAAGCCCGAGATGCTTCCTTTTTGATCTCCAATAAATAGAATCATTTCCTTTAGAAGGGAATTATTACTGTAGCATATGTGCAAATGTGAGAAATTGTTAAATTTGTACTGAAAATAATATACTCTGCAAGTTTTTCTTAATCCTCTAGTATCAGCTCCATCCCATCACCACCACCTCTTACTTCCACCTTATAAAAATCAAGTGAAAACACACGTCTTCCTAATCTATTCAAGGTGGCATAGGTGCCATTCTACAAAATCTATAAATCAAACAGCAAAGCTGACCTTTTTCTCTTTTTTTTTTCTCCTTCATTAAAACCTGTATTATCCAGTTTGATATTTAACATTCAAAACAGTTTACTTTCTGTGTCTTTGTGGCGACATGCATCTCAACATCAAGTTAATAGGACATGACTTGTACCACAATCTGGATCTACACCTCTGCCCTTGCTCTACACCCACATCCTTTGTCATCAGACAGTAACTGATATAACACAGGCCATATTTTCCTTTAAGCAATGTTTAACGATTCACTTGCAGCATAAGTCCAGGAACAAACACTGATCAAACTTGAATATTGTTTGTTTCCTTAAACTTAGCTTAGTCATCACCTCCTTCATAAAGCCTCTCCGTGGGGTGACCTCTGATGAGGCACTTAACCTCACTGTGTTGTCATTGGTCTGCCTTGATGTCCACCTTGCCTTGGCTCTGCTAAAGGTGGTCTCTGCTGTACCCTCCTCTCCACCACTAGTGCCTTGCACCGCACCTTGCCCGTTGCAGATGGGTTAAATATTTGCTGAATCAAGTGAGGAGATCAGTGCTTGGTGCATCCCCTAAAATGGGTGAGATTCCTTCAGGAGACTTACCTGTAATACTTGTTCCACCATTGTAGTGGAAGATGTGCTGGTCCTGGGCTTAAATCAATAGAGTGAGTCTGGCAGGCAAGAAGGTGAAGGTTATTATCAGATGCTAACTCATTCTCCCACAGGTGCATGCCATTCCTTCTTTCTTTGGTTGCTTGGTTTGGGAGACACAACTTTAATCTGATTCTGAGTTCTCCTCTCTACTCGTGGACCACAAGATGCGCCCCAGGAATCAGCCTTCTCTGCCCCTTTCTCCATTATCTCTCCAGATTCTGGGCAAAACCCTAGCTTGATCTTGCCTTTCGCCTTTGTTTGGGTGTCACTACTAGACTGGGCTCTTCGGTATCTTACTCGTGTTTCCCACTCAACCATCCAAAGCTAAAAATATCATTAGATTCAAAGCAGAGAGCACAGCACAGATGATAAGGAAAAATAAAGAGAACCAGACCAACAAACACTGGATTTGCCCTAGACGACAGAGCACTGGGGATCTTGGAAAGAGTAATTTTGCAGGAATCATGTCACACAAGCCAAAATGGTAGGGGCTCTAACAACCACTGCCATTGGGAGTCTGGGCCTCCCTCATTTTCCTGCAAACTTGCTAAGTGATCTGGGATAAGTCACGCCTGTTTCTGGGACTGTTTCATCAGGGAGTCAAGTTTGGACTAGCTCAGTCGTTCTGTCTTCAGTGATACACCTGAATGCCCTAGAGAACTCGTTAATAATGCATATTCCGTGCTTCCCACCCCCAGACACCCAGATTTAGGAGATTTGGGGAAGGCCAAGGAATCAACATTTTCAACACACTCCAAGGCTGAGGTGATTTCCTGGACCAAAAACAGTGAAGTAGATGACCTCATAGTTCTCTTCCAGCCCTGACATTCCCTCAATTGTCAGATTTGGGGACCAGGGGGTAGTGAGAAAATGTTGGCAGCCCAAAAGTTCTGTTTGGGAAATGTAGCCACAAAAGAATATCACATGGCGGGTGGAAGGGACTGGTCAGGGAGGGCCATGTTCACTGTGCCCCTCAGGGCCTCTTGGATTGAACTGGACTTGGGGAGACCTCAGCTCTCACACAGGAGGCAAAATTGAGAGCCTCCCTTAGCTTCCTGCCCATCTCAGGCTGAGCTAGTCACTCTTCCTTTTGCCCCGTTCAGATGCTCTAAACAAATGTTACATACTGAAAATACGTCTGACCCAGTGCTAAATTAAAAAAATTTTTCCAACATTTAAAAATTGGAAGATTTCACACTTAAAAATACGAGATTTCGGGACTTCCCTGGTGGCACAGTGGTTAAGAATCCGCCTGCCAATGCAGGGGACAGGGGTTTGAGCCCTGTTCCGTGAAGTTCCCACATGCCACAGAGCAATTAAACCCGTACGCCACAGCTACTGAGCCTGCGCTCTAGAGCCCACAAGCCACAACTACTGAGAAGCCCTGTTCCGTGAAGTTCCCACATGCCACAGAGCAATTAAACCCGTACGCCACAGCTACTGAGCCTGCGCTCTAGGGCCCAAAAGCCACAACTACTGAGGCCGCGCGCCGCAACTACTGAAGCCCACACCACCGCAATGAGAAGCCTGCGCACCGCAACAGAGACCCAGCTCACAGCAACTAGAGAAAGCCCATGCGCAGCAACGAAGACCCAATGCAGCCAAGAATAAACAAATAAAAAATAAATAAATAAATTTATTTAAAAAAAGAAATACGAGATTTTTCTTGGAAAATCTGAAAGATCAGCCACACTGGGCTTGCATTCACATACGACGTTGGCTGGAGCTGGGCAGCTGCGCCCCCTTTGGGTGAAGACAGGCATTTTCCAGCCTCCACGGTCCGGCTGGCGGGCTGGCTCATCGGAGTTCCCATCTGGCCCATCAAAGGGGATTTTGAGTTTGCTCCTCTGACTAAAATTTACTCTGGGATAAGCCAGAGCAGCAGAGAGCTACACACTGGGAGAGGATAGTACTGCCTGCCGCTGCTGGTTATGGAATTGCCTCTGGACACAACGTCTTTCACCCCTATCATTAAGAAATCAGCAGAGTAGAATTCACTGCTATTTAAGGCGAGGGTGTTGAGGCCATGGACCTCTAGTTACATGTTTTCTTCTCTGCAAAGGCACACTGGAGGCATCTCTTTACAATCTCAGTACCAGGATCACTACAGTGGTGTTTCTCTTGAAGATCAGCTGTGAATGGGGTACAGGATTGCTTCTCTGTGCTCAAACACAGGGCTCACCTCTCAGAAGTGCTCCATGGCCTGCATTGGGGCTACCCTTGTGAGTGGCTCCATTTCACTTCTTAGTCTTGTTTTACATTGCTTTTTCCTACTTCTTTTAAATTTTATCTTAGTATAAGACATATCTTTGAAGAGTCAGACCTCCAATCTTTATTAGAATAAAGCAGGGTTTAAATAAATGAATTCCTCTACTCAACATATACCTTGATTATAGCACTTCCTACAACATATTATACTTATATGTTTAGCTGTTGGTCTCTTCTACCAGACTGTGAAGATGGAGCTGCATTTTACTATCACTGTGTCACTAACACCTAGCCCAGAGCTTTGCGTGTAGTTGCCATTTAATAAACGTTTGGAGAATGAACGTAAAGATGTTTGCCGAATTGGCACAGCACGGATCCATGGAACAGGTGGAGGGGTTTGACAAGGCAGAACTTCCCAGACCAGAGGGATGAAAGAGACCAGGTGTGTTCTGCCATTTCTGTAACTCAAGGAACATCCCATTACTCCAGTTAAGGATACTGAGTTTGGAGAATTCATAAGGGTTTTCTGGTGGAGAGAAGACGGGCTTTGGAGTCGACCTGGAGTCTGAAATCCAAGAATGTCTTTTTTTTATGATTATGGGCATTTTGCTTAAACTTTCCGAGCTTCATGCAGTTTTTGGTTCCAAGGTGTCCTTAACCACCTTATTTATCATCTTACACTGTATGTTTAACTGTAACTCGCTGGCACCCCTCTCAGGGCAGAAATCTCACAATACCTGTCTATATACATATACACTCCTCAGAGCAAAACTTACTATATAATTTTATTCTTTTCTCCTCTACATTACTAACAGTAGCCCAGTGTTAAGCATTTTAGAAAACCTGAAGAAATAAAAAATTTCTTGGTTTACACACGCATGTATAAAAATATATATTCAGATAAGCAAATATCTGCTCATTACATCGCCCAGCTTTTAAGAGTGCCAAAAATAAATAAATAAAACACCTGCAAATCAAAAGAGAGGGCTAGGTGGTTTTATCAAAATTCCTTTTAACAATTTTAGCTAACCAACATGTGCTAATGAAATTCAAGTTAAAGTTATAGCCAGTTAACATTACAGAAAACATTGTGTGTGGCTACTAAGGAGTATTCCTTAAACAGAATCTGCTTTGTGCTTAGAACACAGGTAGGTTTACAGTTTCAACAGGAAGCAGCAATAAAAATCAGGAAAATCCCCAACTTTTCTAATAACCGCTCTAACATAGAAAGGAAAAAAAAAATGAAAAAAGTATCACCATCTTTTCACAATGGACATCAAAATCAGAACTGTAGGCTTAATAAGTGTTTGGATTAAAAAATACTAACACAATAAGATCCCTGGTTAATTACTTCTGATTTTTAAAAATCCACAAAAATAGTTGCTTGTTGGTGTAACAAATTTGACGCACAAGCAATAATCTGAACGATCTTTTCTCCAGCAAGTACTTTAACAGTGCAAAATGTTAGTCATCTCAGCATTCAATATTCCGCCCATTCTGTCACTAAAGCCTCAAGATGAACCATTGCAGGGAGGTATCACTGCCAAGGAAATGCAAAGCTGGCAAAAAATAATAATAATATAATGATTCACTCCTATACCAGAGTCTGAAAAGTATATAGGCACTTTCTGATCTGAGGTGAAATAAGTAATTCAAAATGTCCATAAGCTAATGTAAAATACAGTACTGAATCTTTTGACACAAAAACAAAGAATAATTATATTGTTACTTAGAACAGTATTCAACATGGACAAGTAGATCTCGATGTTCGGTGGCTGGATACTGGATATTGCACTTGGGACATTCCACCAGGCTTTCATTTAGTGCAGCAGTAGGACTTTTTGGTGAGGCAACTTTTCCTCTGTTTTCAGTCTCTCCTTGCAAAGTGACTAATGGCTCTGTGAAGGCAAACTCTTGAAGCTGCTTCTGAAAAATAAATGTCAAACGAACACGGTTTGTATAGATGGCCTACCATCCAGTAACTGCTCCATAGGTACTCCAGTTGCTTCAGCCCTGTAGACAGATTTTCTTCTGAATCTCTCTGGTCACTGGTATTATGGTGGTAACATACAAGGCGGTTATAAATCACCCAAATTACCCAGGAAGTTCTAGGGTTGGGTGTTTACATAGATAGGTTTTATTAAAATGCTTAGAGCCAAAAAGGTGGGCGGGTAGAAAGTGCTGACAGAGTTTGCTAGGTTTGTAAAAGAGGGGTAACTTCAATAATAAAGAACTGCATGGAATTAAGAGCAGCAAAGAATTTTAGCAGGTCAAACAGGTTATACACAGAAATGACTAAGATGTTGTATAGTTCCTTTGTGGCTTCCCTATTTCATGATTTTTTTCCCTGAGGAATTTAGAATAGTCAGTAAAGCTTAAAAATGAGTACTTTACAACATAATATGAAGATGATGGATGGTAGGAACACAAAGAAAAATACAGGAAAATTATGGATTCTTCTGTATACCTTTGGCTTCCTATACTTTGAAAAACAGTCATCAACAGAAATGAATTATACATTTCAATTTCAAATATTATAAATGATCAATGACATAAATAGAGCCAAAAAGTTATTTTCTGTCTTTTATTCATAAAGAAATAACAAATGATTTTAACAACTGCTATTTTCTCTTTTGAAAACTGAGGAATTCTGTTTGTAACATTTCACCATCTGCAAATATTCTGCAGTACTAGGATGATATATGAAATGTGTGCTAATGGGACATAACACACACAGACCCTAACAGATTTGGTCCAAAACTTATTAATAGGATGAAAATAGGTAAATCAAAAACCATTTCCTCATAGAAGCATGTTATTTAAAAGGTTAATGTTTAAAAAGATTATGTGTTCAGGGTAACCCCCAGAAAGTACTCAACTCAATATGCCTAAAAGAGAGTATTAACAGTAATAGTCCATTAGCCCTAAAACCAGCATTTTTTTCTTTCTTTCTTTTTAAATAGAAAAGAATAATTTCAATTCAGGATCTACAACTGCCCTGCCTTGCCCCCTGTATACCCCAGGCCAGGCACTGTTTAGTGCCTTTAGAATCACAGAGCCCAGGGTGGGTGGGGAATGATCCCAGGCACCAGTAATGTTATCATTACCAAGAGGCCCATAATGTCCCTCTGTCTAGTCCTCTGAACTGATGCTCAAAGGGCAGTCGCTTCAAAAGAGGCAGGGGATTTGATTTGATTGATTTGAGAAACAGCCATTCTTTAAGCTGTATCCTCCTACTTCAGGAAATGGCTTTACATGTAAATAGAAAGATGGCAGAAAGAGAAAGATGAAAATAAGTTTTAGTTTAACCATTCCGATCTCACCAAGGATTCCAACTGTGTTATTTGATTTCTTGCTTTTCGGAGCTCCTTAAGAATTACATGCAATTGATGCTGCATATTTTGACGGTCAAGTTTTTCATTTTCAAAGTCTACAGTACATGCCTGCATCTAGAAAAAATGCCCAAGACAAGACAATGACAGCTAGTATATACTGTCTAGTTTTCTTGACTGGATGCTTGCATTTTTTTTATTAGCACAAGAAGCAAACATGTATTGTACCATTAGAGCAAGAATTCCTCTGAGCACAGTGAGATGTTGATAAATGAAAAAGCTATGTCCAAGGAGCAAAACCAAAGCTTGAGGTATAAGTGAGTGAGGAGCAGCTTAAGAAGTTGCTGGTTAGAATCTGTCCTCCCCATCCTGCTTTTTGTGGGGAAGGGAAAGAGATGGCTGTTCCCTGGTTTGGAATATACTAAAAATCTCTGGTGTCTATTCTGAGAATAACTGGTGTCTCTTTGAGTTCCACTTGAAGTTATCAAGCAGCCCTATTAGGGACATCCGGTCAGACTAGCAGCCATTTAGGGAAGAATAAAATTTGCTAAGACAAACATCTACCTGTCAAGAAAATTGCCATGTCACCTTAGAGAATCTGGTTTAGCCTAAAGATAGTAACGGGAACATATGGCTGGCACAGATAGTCACTTTAAATATTTTGTTAAAGTTTTTAAAAAACATTTTCTACAACTTTCAACTGTTTCTTCACAGAATAGTGTAAACATGAGGAAAAATTCCATTTTCTAAAGGGTTAAATTGAATTTAGAAGCAACCCCAATGAATACCTGTTGTTCCAACAGAGCTACCCTTTTCTGTTCCTCTTGCTGCTTCAACAGAGTCGTGTAAAGAAACTGGACCTGTAGGATGTAAATAGAACCAACACTGTCACATTGACATTTTATGGTTTGACCTTGACCTGGGATGCATGACAGGCTCACATTTCTAACCAGGGCAACACCTGCTCTTCTGGGCGAGTCCTTCCAGCTGTGGTTGGGCAACCTATCTATATAAGCAGCTGAGCAGTACTGCCCAGGCCAAGAGTTCCCTGAGGCACAGGCTGAACGTTGATAAAAAGCACTAAACCGGGGCTTCCCCGTTGGCACAGTGGTTGGGGGTCCGCCTGCTGATGCAGGGGACGCGGGATCCTGCCCTGGTCTGGGAGGATCCCACAAGCCATGGAGCGGCTGGGCCCGTGAGCCATGGCCGCGGAGCCTGCGCGTCCAGAGCCTGTGCTCCGCAACGGGAGAGGCCACAACAGTGAGAGGCCCGCGTACCGCAAAAAAAAAACAAAAAAAGCACTAAACCGCAGTGGACACACCCACTTTCCTTTAGGTCCTGACATCCACTAATATTTCTGAGTAGGATAACAAAGCTGGAAGAGCCTGGCCACCTCAGCCAGAGTAGGAGCAAACTTCTTAGTCACTTCTGCATAATCTTTCATAAATATCACTGCTTGCACCTGCAGGCAGAAGTAAGGGTGGTAAAGACTAAGAAGGCAAACGTTACAGACTATTTTTTTCCCTCTCTCTCAACTTTTGGAGGATTTTAAAAATTACTATTCTTTTTTTTTTCTTAAATTTATTTAATTTTTGACTGCGTTGGGTCTTCATTGCTTCATGTGGGCTTTTTCTAATTGCGGTGAGCGGGGGCTGCTCTTCATTGCGGTGTGCAGGCTTCTCATTGCAGTGGCTTCTCTTATTGCAGAGCACGGGCTCTAGGCACACGGGCTTCAGTAGTTGTGGCTCACAAGCTCAGCTGTTCCACGGCATGTGGGATCTTCCCAGACCAGGGCTTGAACCCGTGTCCCCTGCATTAGCAGACGGATTCTTAACCACTATGCCACCATGGAAGTCCCCCAAATTACTATTCTAATAGTAGCAATAACTAACATTTACCTAGCCCTTTAATTTACAAAGCACTTTTACATTCTCTCAGTTGACCTTCATAAAAGTCCTCTGAGGCGAGAAGAGGTTGTTATATTTACTATTATTAATTTGACACAAATAACCTGCAAGTCAGAGAAGTTAGCTGATTTTCCTCAGGCCACACAATTAGAGACCTGGTATGGACCTCAAATTATGTTTTTTCCATTATTTCATGCTGCCAGGCAAAATTTAAATTAATGAGTTTCTGTTGAAGTAGTATTCAATTCTAATAATCCTCAGTAATGCCAACATTACTGAGACGGACATCCTGGATCCGGCTGTGAGCATAGTGAGAACATGGAAGGCATCTAGTAATTAACTTGAGCCAGTGTCATCACAATCTCAGTGCCAGCCTAGCAATCAGCCTTGATCCCCCCTTAACTTCCCCTCTTTCAGCTTCTCACACATACCTAACTCCTCCTCACTCAGCTTTTGTGTCTGTGATTTCCTCCCGCTAGGAGGGAATTCCCACAGTCACCCACCTCGCCGGTTCCTTCTCACCATCAGCTTTGTCCAAATACTATCTCCTCAGCGACGCTTCCGCTGGCCCCCGATTTCTCTTGGTCATATTACCCTGTTTTATTTTCTTTAGTTTACTTGTTTATTTAGGTACTTGTTTATGGTCTGTCTCCCTTCTAAGTATGAACTCCTAGGAGGGGGCAGGAACTTGTGTTGCTCCTTGCTGGTTCCCAAGTAGTTAAAATAGTCCCTGACACTTAGTAAGTACCATGAGAATTCTGAATTATAAACTGTGGAAAACCTTGCTAGTTAGACTCACCTGAGATAAGAGCTCTTCAGATCTCTTCTTCTCTTCTTCAAGTTTTTCCCTGGCAAGATCATTCTCTTCCTTGAGCCTTTGTATTTTCTCTGTTTTATGCCTATCGTATTCCAGATGTTGTACATCTGCCTTTCTTTGTGAACACAACAGCTGATTTAAATCTTGCACTTCTTTTTGGGTTTCTTCATATTTTCTTCTAAATTCACTAAGTTCAAAATTCAACTGAGTTATTGTTTGTCGTTCCACCTCAAGATCGTTTTTTGCATTTGCCAAGAGATGGTTGTAATATTTTTGCTTTTCTTCTTGAAGACAACCTATAACAAACACATCAGGGCACAACTCACTTTATAAAAGAGAGAATTTTCCTGAAGAAATAAATGTAAATATGTTTCTGTAAACAAGATCACATTTATTTCCTCACCTTCAAAAACGAAGAGTCAAGAGAGAGGGAACATGGCTGATATTTGACAGAACAAGAAACAGAAGTTCAGGTATACTACTTGAAGTCACAAAATGAATAAATAGAAGAATAGAAACAGTAATATAATTATTCTGAGGGAGGGAAAGTCACTAATGTCTAAAGAAAACCAATCAACATATAGGGCCATTAAGTCATTATTTATAGATATGGAGGTAATTACCAAAACCAAAATCAGAAATGTTTAAAAGCAGCTGCCCTGATGGGAGGAAGAAATAGGCATTAGGATGGGATGGGAAAGGTAGAACAGGGTCTTCTGTACTATTATTAAGTTATTTTAACAAGTGTTTATATTGCTTTGATAAAACAGAGAGAGAGAGAGGGAGAGAGAAAAGGAAAACTATATTACCCGAGAAAAAGACTAGACTTCACCCATAATTAAAATCCTTTTATGTGTAGTAAACTTATAAAGGCATTACAGTAGTAACTTTGTCCCCTTAGGAATAAAAAGCTTTAAATTATCTCTAGAGACATTCCTTTTATACTTTTTTAGCATTAGTTTCATTTTAAATATTCACATGTGAAGCTCTAAGATTATGAGCCTTGCTGGCCTTTCATTAGCTTTCTCTTTCTATAATTCAAGGCTCCAGTCCCACTAAGGCTGTCAGTCATTCTAAATGAGTGCTTTGCACAGGGGTTTTTCTTTTCCTGGCTCATCAACTGGAACTGCTGAATCTATTTGTAAAATGAGAATAATGATCCTTCCTGCCCCACCTCTTAGGCTTCTTGTGAAACGCAATGGAGATAGATCAGTGTCAGAGAAGCTGCAGACCACTTGGCAAAAAAGACAGCATCAATCAGAAGAAACTTCACCTCAATTCTAGGGTGAGATTCAAATGATTGAAGAATAATGTATAAAAATGTAATCTTTCTCCTGGGATTGATATGAATAACTGCTAAAGGGAAGCTGAGTAAAAAGATAAGGTCAGCACTGGGGGAAATAAAGTTGGGAGAAGGACTTTGAAGGAGGGGAAGGATATGTAAGGTGGAGAAAACTTAATGTGCCTTCAGGGCTGCAAGATCCCTTTACCCTGTGACTTATGCCCTTTGGTATCAGAAAACAATGGGAAATGAAACAGACTGGCTAAAATGGTATTTCTTACTTCAGGGCTAGCAGACCTGCTCTTACTTTACTTTATAACACATGTCTATAAGAATCTAAATTTGATGAATCTCTCCTTTTGAAAAATGTCAGGCAGGCCAACCCTAAAGAACATTTTTATACCAGTACCTTCTGATTCAGTCTTTTTTGTCTCCTGTGGGAATGCATGAACAGCTGTTTCCAATTTCTGTTCCAACTCAAAGATCTTCGCTAAAAGTCCTTTTACGTAGACCTCTCGCTGCTCATCATACACAAGCCATTGCTGATTTTTCTCCAGAGCCTCAAAGTGAAAATGAAAGCAAATCAATAATAAAAACTCAAACTCTTAAAATGGACAAGGGAGCCCAAGGGATGCAGTCTTTTCCAGCACACAAAAACTCTACAGCTCACATCATAGTATGATTCTAGGCAACCACTGTAAACCTCCTGACACAGAGACACATTCTAAGGCCACACACCTTCAGAATACCTAATAACATGGCAAAGTCACATCTACATGGGGTTAAGTTCATTTGTCTGCTATTTCCTATACACAATTTGCTTTGTGTCTGTGTCCATGTCATTCTCTGTAAACAGAATGTCTTTGTGGTAGAGGTGGAGATGCACTGCTCAGATACTCTTTTAAGAAAGAGCTGTTTCTTGGGGCTTCCCTTTGGCGCAGTGGTTAAGAATCTGCCTGCCAATGCAGGGGACATGGGTTCGAGCCCTGGTCCGGGAAGATCCCACATGCTGCAGAGCAACTAAGCCCGTGAGCCACAATTACTGAGCCCACGTGCCTAGAGTTCATGTTCTGCAACAAGAGAAGCCACCGCAATGAGAAGCCCGGGCACTGCAACAAAGAGTAGGTCCCCCTCACCACAACTAGAGAAAGCCCGCGTGCAGCAACAAAGACCCAACACAGCCAAAAATAAATAAATTAAATAAATAAATTTTAAAAAAAAGAAAATGAGCTGTTTCCACCCACCATAGGGCTCTGCCTGGGAGCTCTCCACAGGGTGGACAGAGGCTCTGTCAGGTTTGCATCCTGGCCTGACGGTGTCCCTGTCCAGTCCTGCTGCCTTCCTTTTCCTTTCACAGATGTCGCTCCCCAATAAACTGTTTGCACTGCTAACTCCATCTCAAACTTAAATACCACCCTCTCTCCTTATCACCAATTTTCATCTTTTACATCTTTTAGAACTCAAAAATCCCAAATTGGGACCATTCATCTGGTTTGTATAGGGGCTTATGAACTCAGTTGTTATATATACATATGTCTACATATTTTAAAAAATTATTTTACCAACCATCTTCAGCTTTTTTCTGTGTTTGCTGTTTCTCTCAAATAGTAAGCTCCTTGAAGTGGCAGACCATGCTTTTCCAAGAGATTTACAGCTTTTGCATACAATGTGTAGTCAAGAAATTATTTGAATGATGGGATAATATTAATAAAATAAGCAGTGTCTGTTTAAGTAAGCTGGTAAGAGGGAAAGTGATTCACTTTACTGTTACTGCTAATATTAGTTTTTCATTTCAGTTACATCTTTCCTGCAAGAAACTAGATGATGCCTTACCAGCCACCTAGCACAAGGTGGAAAATTTTATAAAATCACATCTACATTTTCTGTGGATCATACCACCTGATCTGTGGCAAGACATTAGCAAAATATTCACATAAGAAGCTACATTAAGGGCTTCCCTGGTGGCGCAGTGGTTAAGAATCCGCCTGCCAATGCAGGGGACACGGGTTTGAGCCCTGGTCCGGGAAGATCCCACATGCTGTGGAGCAACTAAGCCCGTGTGCCACAACTACTGAAGCCCGCACGCCTAGAGCCTGTGCTCCGCAACAAGAGAAGCCACGGCAATGAGAAGCCCTCGCACCACAACGGAGAGTAGCCCCCCACTCGCCGCAACTAAAGAAAGCCCACGCACAGCAACGAAGACCCAACGCAGCCTAAATAAATAAATAAAATACATAGGGCTTCCCTGTTGGCGCAGTGGTTGAGAGTCCGCCTGCCGATGCAGGGGACGCGGGTTCGTGCCCCGGTCCGGGAAGATCCCACATGCTGTGGAGTGGCTGGGCCCGTGAGCCATGGCTGCTGAGCCTGCATGTCCGGAGCCTGTGCTCCGCAACGGGAGAGGCCACAACAGTGAGAGGCCTGCGTACCGCAAAAAAATATATATAAATAAATAAAATAATATAAAATACATTTTAAAAAATTGAATGAAGTTTCATATTTAAAAAAAAGAAGCTACATTAACTTTAGTGGATACAACAAGGTAGAAGATATGGACAGAGGTGTATAGATTTATAAAATTTCTTAATGAAAAATTCTATTGAGGGCTTCCCTGGTGGCGCAGTGATTGAGAGTCCGCCTGCCGATGCAGGGGACACGGGTTCGTGTCCCAGTCTGGGAAGATCTCACATGCTGCGGAGTGGCTGGGTCCGTGAGCCATGGCCGCTGAGCCTGTGTGTCCGGAGCCCGTGCTCCGCAACGGGAGAGGCCACAACAGTGAGAGGCCCACGTACCGCAAAAAAAAAAAAAATCTATTGATATTTTGATTATTAACTAGGACAAGTTCATATATCTTCTGATTCTAACTCTCACTTCTCTTAACCACTGGATCCTTGCAAATTCAGTCAAAGGTAAAGCCAAAGGAGCCTGCTGGGGCATCCCCAGCAACTGTACATACCTCCTCCCCTCATCCATACCTCCTGTTTTGCCAGTAACAGCTTTCATTGTTGTTATTGAAAGCAGGGCGTAGACTCAGGTTGAAAGCTAGCAAAGAAGACAATTCACCTGTGGGTACTAGAGGAAAAAAAGTCTTGAAATTCTTATACTGTAGCACCAACATACAATGAGATTATAACTCCTCTCTCCTTTCCAATCTAGGTCTTCAGTCCCAGAGGATGGGACCGCCTCCCTTTCGTTCCATGTTACCGGGAGGCTGGGGAAATGTCTCAATTACTATTTGTGTAAAGAGAGCATGCACAGCTAAACCTGATGTCACATGCATAAAATGTTATGGATGAAGGGCCCCAGGAGGAGGTGCACACAGTGATGCTAACACCCTTTCACAATGGCTCATCGGTACTGAGCCCTCTGTCCCTGCTGCCCATGCTATCACCTGTCTATCCCCACAGTAATACCTACTTGAGCAATGATTCACTGCTGGGTCTTGGTAAACCCTGATCATTTGGAGATTTAGAAATCCTCAGTTGGAAGGTGATTTTCCCATTGAGAAGAATTAGAGAAGATGGGGGCCATGACCAAAAGCTTTAAGTCAGTTAATACAACGATAACTCAGTATTCTGAGTTAAAATAGTTACTGCTAGTAAGTTCAGTTCAATCTCTTCCTCAGTCTCCCAAAGTGCTAGGTTGTTCTAATTATATTAAATAACAGAATATTTTAAAGTTTCAGGACACCACTTGCTGAAGCGTAGCTATGTTCCCTTAGGCTGACATTAAAATTGTCCACCATCCGCTGCCCCCATCTCTTCAGGTCGCAGCCTGGCCTTTCCTCTCCTCCACTGTTGCCTTGTTGTCTACACAACTGTGCACACCCTCTGTGCCTCTTCCCTCTGTACAGAGTGTCCTAGAACCCCTTCTTATGTTACCTGCCCACTTAAATACTACATTTTCATCAAGTTCTGATGAATCCAGCTTGTCTTCCAAGGCTTCTCACCATAACTGTCCTCATTAAGCTTCCTCTCCTTCCTAAGCCAATAGCGATTTTCATGTCCACTCAATCTATTTGGCATCTTATACTCATGACCTTGATTGCTGTTTGTTTGTTTGTTTGTTTTTTTCTTTGCAGTACATGGGCCTCTCACTGTTGCGGCCTCTCCTGTTGCCGGAGCACAGGGTCCAGATGCGCAAGCCCAGCGGCCATGGCCCACGGGCCCAGCCGCTCCGCGGCACATGGGATCCTCCCACACCGGGGCACGAACCCGCGTCCCCTGCATCGGCAGGCGGACTCTCAACCACTGCGCCACCAGGGAAGCCCTTGATTGCTTCTTGATGATACTTCTTATCGTAACTACATCTTGAGCCCTCTGGACAGCTGAGCACAGGCTTGTTTAGATATTTTCTTTCACAGTTCCTTGTTTGTGTTCACTGTTTCCGTAGCCAGTGGCTGCCTGATAAATGTTTGTGAATGATGTTGACAACATGGGGTGGGGAAACAATGGCTGCAAGAACCAGCAAGCCTTGTAGCCCCAAACCAGAGTTTGTGAGTGTTCAGGGAAGAGGAGAGGGCAGGAAAGAATCTAGCAGTTCCTTACACACAGTAGAACAATACATTTAGAGTGATTCAAAAAGAATAAAACATTTTCAAAAATCGATTACTCATTAAGTAATGCGTAATGGAACTATCACAACTATTTCTATAATCTTACAAGTGTATAATATGTATCCTTTGTGACATAATTCATCTCAGACCTGTTAGAATTTACTATTATCAGTGATAAAAGTGTGGCAGCCAGGATGTGTAACTTCTTAACCTTCAGGGCTGCCAGAAAGAGATGGCAAAAACACAAAGTTCTTTAAAAAGTTGCATGGTGTAACTCTACTGAAGTAACATATACATACTGGAATACATTTTCAGAAGTGTTCAATTCTTTATGAATCATCCTGCATTTGTTATAGGTACACTGTAAAAGGAGGGGCTCCTGCGCCCTGCCCCGCAATCTCACTCTATAAGGGTGAGATGGGATAAGTGGTAAGAACATACTGGAAGTTTTTGGTTGCATATCAGGGCATCTTCTTTCAGGTAGGAATTTTCATCCTTTAAAGATACAGGCAGGGGGCTTCCCTGGTGGCCCAGTGGTTGAGAGTCCGCCTGCCGATGCAGGGGACAAGGGTTCGTGCCCTGGTCTGGGAAGATCCCACATGCCGCGGAGCGCCTGGGCCCGTGAGCCATGGCCGCTGAGCCTGCGCATCCGGAGTCTGTGCTCCGCAACGGGAGAGGCCACAACAGTGAGAGGCCCGCGTACCGCAGGAAAAAAAAAAAAACAAAGACACAGGCAGGGACTTCCATGGTGGTGCAGTGGTTAAGAATCTGCCTGCCAATGCAGGGGATGCAGGTTCGATCCCTGGTCTGGGAAGATCCCACATGCCGCAGAGCAACTATGTGTCACAACTACTGAGCCTGCACTCTAAAGTCCGCGAGCCACAACTACTGAGGCCTGTGCACCTAGAGTCCGTGCTCTGGAACAAAGAGAAGGCACCACAATGAGAAGCCCACACACCGCAACGAAGAGTAGTCCCCACTCGCCACAACTAGAGAGAGCCCGCGTGCAGCAACGAAGACCCAACACAGCCAAAACATAAATAAAATTTAAAAAAAAAAAAGATTACACCCCAACAAGTAATCACATATTAAAAAAAAAAAATCCACCTGCCAATGCAGGGACACGGGTTCAAGCCCTGGACCAGGAAGATCCCACATGCCGCAGAGCAACTAAGCCCATACATAAGTAAATAAATAAATAATAATACTTTTTAAAATATACAGGCAGGGGAAAAGTCTGGACCTGCCGAAGAGGCAAGAGACTTTTATATGGGGAGGGGGAAGGGTAAACTGTGACAAAGCAAGAGAGAGGTACGGACATATATACACTACCAAACGTAAGGTAGATAGCTAGTGGGAAGCAGCCGCATAGCACAGGGAGATCAGCTCAGTGCTTTGTGACCACCTTGAGGGGTGGGATAGGGAGGGTGGGAGGGAGGGAGACGCAAGCGGGAAGAGATATGGGAACATATGTATATATATAACTGATTCATTTTGTTGTGAAGCTGAAACTAACATACCATTGTAAAGCAATTATACTCCAATAAAGATGTTAAAATGAAAAAAAAAAAAAGATACAGGCAGTTGAGCTCTATGTCCAAAAAGATCTCTATATAGGGAAACTCTAAGTCTAGAGAGTTCCTCCAACCTTTGCTAGGCTGCTTCCACAAGTATCCTACAAACTCATGAGCAAAGCTTCCAGGTATGGGGCTTAAAGGATTTTCAGTGTCTGTTCTCTATAAAATTAGGAAATGGATTAGGAAGACAGAGGCAGCCTCTGGAATCAATGACTTAGTCCAGGGCCCTCCCCACAGCCACTCTTCTCTCTGCACCCGTCAGGCAGTTGTAACATTAGTTTTCCTCATATAGCTGAAGAGTTCATTTATCAAGCAGAGATACTGTAGAGCCACTCTGTTTTATACACTCAAATTTAATTTATAAGAGATGTAGCATTGTACCACTCAAAAAGCATGCATATATCCTAATACTTATAAATCATTGTTAGATGCTAAAGATACCTAACTTTATACCGAATTTAAAATATGTCCGTATTTAAGCAATATTTTAATATAAATAATTTAAGTCAATGTTGGATGGTCATGAAAATTTTCTTCTTTTAAATGAATCTGTCTATACATTACTTAAGTAGGAGAAACAAAACTATATTGGTTTAAGATATGAGAGACAATATTCTTTTTTTTTTAAAATATGGACTGCTTCACGAATTTGCATGTCATCTTTGCACAAGGGCCGTGCTAATCTTCTCTGTATCGTTCCAATTTCAGTATACGTGCTGCCAAAGCGAGCACGAGAGAGACAATATTCTAAAGGGCCACGTGATGGCGATGTTACTTCAATAAAGTAGTAAACACTTCCTTACTTCTGACCTCACTGACTCTTTGCATCTACTCTTTCATTTCTTTATAGAATCAATAATAAATGGATTTGATAGCTATCAGTGAATGCTGACATTATGAGTTTTGTATCCTTAGAGTCCTCCTCGCATTAGTTATCTCTTCCAGCTTTGTGTCATCTACACATTTGTTAGACATGCATTTACCATTTCCATCCAAGTTATCAGTAAAAATACAGAACAGGAGTGGGCAAAAGTGAAGCTGTATGGAATGCTACTAAAGCTCTTCCTCCTGCTTTGGCAGGGATCCATTAAATATTCTTTGGGCAAAAACTCTAATATAGATTGAAATGTGAGCCTGTATTGGAGGAAGAAAAAATGTGCATCAATTGACAAAACCGGAATATGGATGGTAGATTACATACAAGTATTGTGTCCATGTTAAATTTATTAAAGTTGCTATCCGTACTGGAGTCATGTAAGAGAGTATCCTCAAAAAAAAAAAAAGAGTATCCTCATTTTTAGGAAAATACATTAAAGTATATAGGCTTAAAGGGCTGTAGATATATGCAACTATTTTATGGTTCAGAAAAAAATACTGGACTTCCCTCGTGGTGCAGCAGTTAAGAATCCACCTGCCAATGCAGGGGACACGGGTTTGAGCCCTGGTCTGGGAAGATTCCACATGCCATGGAGCAACTAAGCCCATGTGCCACAACTACTGAGCCTGTGCTCTAGAGCCCTCGAACCACAACTACTGAGCCCGTGTGCCACAACTACTGAAGCCCATGTGCCTAGAGCCCGTGCTCCACAGCAGGAGAAGCCACCGCAGTGAGAAACCGTGCACCACATCAAAGAGTAGCCCCCACTCTCCGCAACTAGAGAAAAGCCCACGCATAGCAACGAGGACCCAATGCAGCCAAATTAAAAAAAAAAAAAAATTATATCTGTGTGTGTGTGGATGGGGGTGGGGATTGAAAGAGAAAATATCAAATGGGGTAAAATGTTAACAATAGTTCAATTTTTTAAAAATTTATTTTATATATTTATTTTTGCCTGCGTTGGGTCTATGTTGCTGCACACGGGCTTTCTCCAATTGCGGCGAGCGGGGGCTACTCTTCACTGCAGTGCGCGGGCCTCTCATTTCAGTGCCTTCTCTTGTTGCCGAGCACGGGCTCTAGGCGCGTGGGCTTCAGTAATTGCCGCACATGGGCTCAGCAGTTGTGGCTCACGGGCTCCAGAGAGCAGGCTCAGTAGCTGTGGTGCACGGGCTTAGCTGCTCCACGGCATGTGGGAATCTTCCCGGACCAGGGATTGAACCCGTGTCCCCTGCATTAGCAGGCGGATTCTTAACCACTTCGCCACCAGGGGAGTCCCAAAAATAGTTCAATTTTGGTAAAGAGTATGTGGGGTTCTATGTACCATTTTCCATTCTTCTAACTTTTCTGTAAATTTGAATTTTTTCCAAATAAAAAATTTTAAATAATTATTATTTATCTTCCATAATTCTATGTTTAAAAATCAGATTTTCCGGGCTTCCCTGGTGACGCAGTGGTTGAGAGTCTGCCTGCCGATGCAGGGGACACGGGTTCGTGCCCCGGTATGGGAAGATCCCACATGCCGCGGCGCGGCTGGGCCTGTGAGCCATGGCCGCTGATCCTGCGCGTCTGGAGCCTGTGTTCCACAACAAGAGAGGCCACGACAGTGAAAGGCCCGCGCACCGCGATGAAGAGTGGCCTCCACTCGCCGCAACTAGAGAAAGCCCTCGAACAGAAACGAAGACTCAATGCAACCAAAAATAAAGAAGCTTTCATTTTAAAAAAATCAGATTTTCCTTTTTTTTTTTTTGGCCTCACTGCACAGCTTTTGGGATCTTAGCTCTCCAACCAGGGATTGAACCTGTGTCCCCTGCAGTGGAAGCTGACAGTCCTAACCACTGGACCACCAGGGAATTCCCTAAAAATCAGATTTTTAAAATCAAGAGCAAGAAATGCCTATTAAAACTGACTTTTAGGGCTTCCCTGGTGGCGCAGTAGTTGAGAGTCCGCCTGCCGATGCAGGGGACAAGGGTTCGTGCCCCGGTCCAGGAAGATCCCACATGCCACAGAGCGGCTGGGCCCGTGAGCCATGGCCGCTGAGCCTGCGTGTCTGGAGTCTGTGGTCCACAACCGGAGAGGCCACAACAGTGAGAGGCCCGCGTACCGCCAAAAAAAAACGGATTTTTAGCTATTCGGTGTCAAAGTTACTGACACTGAAGAATGTTTACAGCATTAACTCCGTGTAATTATTTCAAAATATCAGCCAGACCTAAATGGTAGCTGAGGAATGATACAGCTCGGCCTTAAGATTATTTTAGCATAACAAATACTGATTCTTAAAATAGGTGAGCAAACTTCTAAAGGAAGTTTTGTGGGAGCTTTGCAGAGGGTGTAGGATTAGCATTGCTGAGCTCCCCAAAACCAATACTGTGACACTGCAGACTCTAAAGAGTGAGATTTCTCTCTCCCTGCTCCTAAACCCTCCAACTATAATTCTCCTCCTGCTCTAAGAGATCTGCTGAGACTCCAAAGGGGTAACCAGAGCTAAACCACCTCCTGCTCCCCAAATGTAATTTAATGGTTCTTAAAGGGTGGTCTTCAGACCACTAACAGTAGCAGCAGCACCTGAAGCTTACTGGAAATGGAGAATCTCAGGTTCTACCCCAGACCAATCGTCATTACACAAAAATAACTTTAGTTGCTCTTTGAAGCAGTTAGCACTGAGAAGCCTAAAAATTACCCGAGTTTAAGAAAACAGCATCTATTTTCAGGTACTTTGCTAAACGAGACACTAGTGAAATTCAAGAAACTTTGCAAGATTCCCTTTAGTCATTCTTTCCAATTTTGTAGATGCTGGGGATAGTATATGACATACAAAAAACTTATTTTGATAGTATTTTAAGAATTATGTTTCTTCTGTATTTCTGTTACCTCTAGGTAAATTACTTTGATAAGGGTATGTGGTACCCAGTTATACAGACACTCAACAGATTTAAATTCTTCTTTTGAAGATTAAATAGACCTCAAGGTACACCTGCTAGATAAGATAAAACAGGAATCTTAAGAGCATACCTAGATCAGGATAGACAGGATAGTAATATTTCTGGAATCACAATATCTACCTACTGACCCAATAATTAAATCAAGAATTTCATACTTTGCATATCTAATCTTAAAACTTGAAAAAGTACAATGTGAATAGTAGTCCTGTGTCCCCAATTTATTTAATTTCCAATGAAACTCACCAATCCATTTAAGACATAAGTTTGTAATACAGCTTTACCATATATCTAAAATAACCTCATATCAAATTCTAGGAAAAAGAAACATTGAATACACAAAGAATGTGTTTCCTTTTCAAACTATGAAAGCAAACCCTGGTTCCAAGGGAATAATTTCAAACTAAAGAGTACATCTTGCATGGATAAACAAAAAGAAAAAAAAAACCTACAAGTTAAATTACATTATAATAATAAAATAGTTGAGCAAATTAGATTTAGGTGAAGAAGGGATACTGTTGAGGTATTTGGTAAAAATGGGTGATTTCTAGGGCTTTCTATCCTAAAGAGTCCATACTTAGAGGAACTGGCCCTCTTGAATGCCTGGAAAGAGACTTAAAGGTAGTAGTAACCTAGAGAGATGATCTCAAACCATTCATTTCTCCATTTCCTCAAAAGATTTTTTTCAAACCACAGCATTACTGCTGTCAATTTCCATGAAATTTGATAATAAATGAAGTAGTCCTCTTTAGTCATAACTTAATAAAAGAAAAATGAACTTACATCTTTCAGCTGTATTTCCATTTCATGAATATTACTCATTGATGAATTGAAGCAACTTGTAGCCACAGTCTACAAGTAAATCAATATTAGTTAACATCATAAATTTAACAACAGAAGTTTCCTCATTATATTTAGTTTCATAATAATACAGTATACTTCACAGGGGCATCCCGAAATCCAGATCTGGTATATGCCAGGTGATAGGTAGCAGAGCAGAATTTAGATGTCCTGGAAGCTTTCTAAGCAGATTGGAAACCCTGAGATTTCATACCTAATTTGACCTCTGAGGTCACCTGGACCCCAGTATAGCCCTCAGTGCATATGAACAGCCCACTGATTTTCACCAGAAGGAGACAAAACAGCTGGGCTATTTAAATGAAATCTGGAAAATATTAAATTGGCAAATAAAAGACAAAAGTTGTTTTCTAGAATTATATTTGTATTAGCAATAGTATTAATTAGTATTCATTCATATAGAACTCAAAACATAATCTGTCCCCTTTTTTCTTCATTTTCTCATAAAGGAAAAAAAAAGAGGGGAAGTAGGTGGTAAGGTACCCAGGCTAGTCAACAACTCATAAAAAGCTGTATTTCAGTCTTTTAACAGCTATAAGGAAAGAGATGTATATGAAGGATGGCAAAGAAGCTCAAAATATTTTTTTCTCCAAAGATGCTCTAGCCACCCTAGTATATAGCCCTTTCTCCCTCTCAATTTAGTCTTTTAGGTAGAAACTATGATATAGTTCATCAAATCCCTTTCCTTTCTCCCTGGGCACATTGTGGACTACATTTCCCAGACTTCCCTGTGGTTAGTGAGGTCATGAGACTGAATTCTGTCCAATGGAACGTGAGCAAAAGTGAGATATGCCATTCCCAGGCCTAGACCTCACACGCTCCCCCAATTCTCCACATGCTGTCTAGCCCACAGCTGTGTATAACGGATCTGGTGGAGGACTGCACCCTGAGGGATGGGGGAGCCACTAGAAGGAAGGAACGTGGATCTCTGAATGCCTATGTGGAGCAAAGCCTCCTCTACTCCAACCTGCACTAGGCTGTGACATGAGGGAAAAATAATCATTTTTCATATAAGACTCTGAGATCTGGAGGTCGGTTGTTAGGCAATTAGACATGCTGACTAATACAGAAATGAGTAGTGGGTATTCAACAATTATTATAAGAATACATTTTTAAAATTATCATTTCTACCAAGATTTACATTTCCACCTTCAAAAGAAACTAATTCTTGAGCTTTAAGTAAAGGTTTAGTCAACCACGTAGGACCTGACTATAATGTTTCATGAGTTTCAGTTCTATGGAAATTCTCTAGAAAAGCTCATCTGTAGAAACACTCAATTGCCCATCTATGAGAGTACACATAAATTATAGGTGCTCTAAAGGGGAGATAAAGTAGAAAGACCCTTAACATCGTTGACATATTGTATCTGAAAGCCGTAGATTTTCTTCTGTAGGTGGTATTAATAGTTGTAGTATTAGTATTATTCAAATGTCCAAATTTCCAAAAGAATCAAAGGTCTGATCAATAAGAAACCATTTATTTAGCACTTACTACATGCCAGGCACTCTGCTAGGCTGTTTACATATATTGTAACATTTAATCTCCAGTATTCTTACCCTGATTTTACTGATGTGGAAATTGAGGTTTAGGAGAGGGGTCTGGTGAATTCTAGCATTGTCTCCAAGGCTAGAGAGGTTAAGGAATTTGTTCAGAGTCACACAGCTAGCAAGTGGAAGAACAAAGATCTGAACTCGGACCTGCCTACCCACAAATCCTTGCTCTTTTTGCTACACTAGTGATGCTAAAACAAAAGAGAGAGAGAAAAAGCATGTACAGTTAGGAAAAAAGCATACTTGATATTTTAACTGGGTATCTCAAATAAGAAAAACAACCAAAAAATGAAGCCTATTGTTTTCACAATACAAACTATAGAAAAAAGAACTCAACAAAATCTTCCTGGCTGTTGTAGATACACAGCGGATTCAGTATTCTGAATACTCCCTTGCATAACACAATGGTGTGGG
Organism: Neophocaena asiaeorientalis asiaeorientalis; assembly: GCF_003031525.2. Classification (NCBI taxonomy): domain Eukaryota; kingdom Metazoa; phylum Chordata; class Mammalia; order Artiodactyla; family Phocoenidae; genus Neophocaena; species Neophocaena asiaeorientalis. The sequence continues at coordinate 860,690 of NW_020172664.1, forward strand.
GAGTGGAGGGAGCCATATTACCTATTTTTGCTTACGGAGAAGTACCAGGCTATAAAAAAAAAAAAGGAACCTGTTAGTATACTATACTGTTTCACCATTTGCCAAGCATGTTTTAACAAACTCATTCTCCATAAGAATTACAAACTGTATCAGAAAAGATTTTAAAAATCTGGGTTTAAAGATATTAGTACCTGTGATAAACGAAGTGTATCAGCTTTGCCTTCAAATTCAGCAAGTCTTGCAGTTGTAGCAGACAACTGTTTTTTTAATGCATCTGTCTCTTCAGACAAGGATTTCAACAGCTGTTCCCTCCTTTCACCTTCCTTTGTTTTCTCTTCCAGCTGTTCAAGCAATGCAGTAGTGCTGTGTTTGGCTTTCAGCTCGTCTCTGAGTTGCTGTATTTCTTTGTCCTTCTCTGTGAGGCGATAAGCATTCTTCTCTCTCTCAGCTTCAAGGACTCGAATTTTCTAGATATAAACCAAGAAGAATCTTAGAAAAAGGCCAGGTCAAACACAAAAATAAACAGTATATTACAACAAGCGTTTGTGAAGTGTTTATTATATATCAAGTCAGCATTATACCAGATACAGGGCAAAAAAGAAGATGAAGCCTGGGAGGGGAGTCTGGGAGAGAATGGATACATGTATATGCATGGCTGAGTTGCTTTGCTGTGCACCTGAAACTATCACAGTATTGTTAATCAGCTATACTCCAATATAACATAAAAAGTTAAAAAAAAAAAGATGAAGCCAAGGTCTTACGCTCAGAGAAATCAGAGAGGTAAGCCAATATATTAATGCAATATGGTAAGTGCTATGGTTAAGATATACAGAAAATGAATGGGACATGGACACAGAAAGGAGAGATCAACTCTGTCAACAGTGGTTAGAGAAAGCTGAAGAAAAGCTGGCTCTCACCTGAGTATCTGCTAGTCATTCCCCCATCATGCCAGATCTAATAATCTTAAAGGCTAAAAGTGAGTCACACAAAGAGATACATGCTCACTGATGAACTTGAAGCAACAGAATTTAAAAATAACAAAATGTTCTACCTGGATAAAAGTGCATTCATAAACTTGCTTTTTGTTAATAAATGATTTGGTGTCAAATCTAGAAGGTGATCTTCAAAGGAGTGTTCAACATTTTCAAGGATTTGAAAGATAAAGAAGACATGTTTGCTAAACTCCTGCTGGCATAAGGGAGAACGCATCAATAGAGAGATGATAGAAAAAGTTAGCAGAATGGCTTTACATGCTAACAAAGGAAAAACAACATAAAACTAAAAACTTGCATTTGAGGGTGGGGGAGAGAAGCAGTTGTTCAAATAAAGATGGGGAAATTGGGCTTCCCTGGTGGCGCAGTGGTTGAGAGTCCGCCTGCTGATGGAGGGGACACGGGTTCGTGCCCTGGTCCGGGAAGATGCCACATGCCGCGAAGCGGCTGGGCCCGTGAGCCATGGCCGCTGAGCCTGCGCGTCCGGAGCCTGTGCTCCGCAACGGGAGAGGCCACAACAGTGAGAGGCCCGCGTACGGCAAAAAAAAAAAAAAAAAAAAAAAAAAAAGATGGGGAAATTGAGTGGGACAGTTGTATGAAAACGATGAGGGAATTTTCAGTTGCCTACAAGCTTAAGACAAGACAGTAGTATGATACAGTTACCAAAAAACTGAATTCAATTTTTTTTTTTTTTTGGCGGTACGCGGGCCTCTCACTGTTGTGGCCTCTCCCGTTGCGGAGCACAGGCTCCGGATGCACAGGCTCCGAGGCCATGGCTCACGGGCCCAGCCGCTCTGCGACATGTGGGATCTTCCCAGACCGGGGCACGAACCCGTGTCCCCTCCATCGGCAGGGGGGCACCCACC
>NW_020172664.1:862582-907345 GCF_003031525.2 Neophocaena asiaeorientalis asiaeorientalis
TCTCAACCACTGTGTCACCATGGAAGCCCAAACCGAATTCAATTTTAAGCTTTCATAGAGTATATCATCCAGATTACGGGAAATAATAGTACTGCTTCAACCTGTGTTTGCCACTGTATGCAATACTAGGTACATAATTCAAGAGGGACATGAACACACCACAGAGTGTTCAGGAAAGTGACCAGGAGGAGAAAAAGCCAGTAAAGCTGAAGAATATGGGGCTGGTCTACAGAAAAGTAAGAGGAAGCAAGATTTCCTTGGATATCTGAAAAATTGTCAATTGGATAAAAAAAAAAATAGACTTGTTCTGTGTTGCTTTAATTGACATAACTAGAACAAACGGGTAGAAGTTACAGGAAGTTAATTTCAATTGATTATAAAGGGGTTTTGATAGCCAGTACTCGTCAGAAGTGGAATGAACTGGAAAGAGATCTCCCAGGAAAGCTATTAGATTCCTTCACCAGATTACAAAATAATCTTTATGTCTAAGAATTGGTGATATGTGTTAAAAAAAAAGTGTTAAAATATGTTAACACATATTATGTATTAAAAATAATAATAAATATGTGTTAAAAAATAATAAATCATTTGGTTTTATGATGTGCCTATAAAGTAAAATTTAAAGAAATCCAATGATATTATTTAGTACAGATCATTTATTTTCTATGAACAATAAAAGTACTTTTGCAAAATAAATTACAATCAAATTAACGATTAAATTTTAAATCCTTCCAGTTCTAGCAAATTCCTAACTGCTTTACAGACTATATCATACCAAATTGTAAATTAGGGAAATATAGTTTAACAGAACACAAAATGCTAATATCTGTAATGATTTTACCTTAAAAAAGACTGTAAACAAAGATTACTTGTAAAGCAGCCAATATACATGATTAAATGGGTTTTTAAACATTCACATTAAAAGCTAAATCCCAAAGTTGACATTAGATTTGTTTTTTACATTTAGTGAACATAAAAACTACATTATATCATTATACTTTCTCATCTACTACAGCAAAGCTTACTACAGTTTAAAGGGTCTTACCTCCAAAAGTCTGTGTCTGTCTTTATCATTCAGCTTTCCTTTTCCGCTTGCCATTTCATCCACCGATGTTTTTAAGGCTGCAGTTTCTCCCCTAAATTTTTCTAACGCAGCTTCTGATTTGGAGTTACTAGGTTTTGGTCCCCATTTACTTTTAATTAAATCTTTGGGACTTCTGGAAGACATCTCTGAAAATGTCTGTAAAAATAAAAATACAGTTATAAGTCTGAGTTTACAAGGTCAAATCTCAGGTTTGAAAAGGTCTAATAACATTTGCTAAACAGAAGAACTTTTCTATCTAAATAGAAGTGATATAGCCAAACCAGTAGGGTATGGAACAGGGACTGGGGAAGGCTTCTAGCGTGCTAGTAACACTATATATTTTTAAAGTCTGGGTGGTAGATACATGGGGAGTATTCAATATGTCAACTTGTACTCTTGTGTTTGTGCAGGATTCTGTATGTGTGTCATACTTCAGTAGAAAAATTTCATTAAAAAAAAACGGAGGGCTAACCAATTATTAAACCATTAAATGAAGTCTGAAAGAAGTAGATCACAATCAAAGACAAATTTTACCCAAAAATAAAAAGCTAATGACAAATAATGTAATTCTGAATATCTGGACATTGAAACGTCATTACCTGATATAATGGTGCGTATTCTGTTTTATAAGCTAGGCCTAGTTCAGATCTATCTTAATAATAGTCAGCTGAGAGAGCACAGTGGGCAGAAGTGAGAAGAAACCAATATGAGGCATTTATAGGAAAAAGAGACAATATTCACAGAATTCAGGAATGACAGGAATTAAGAATAAGGAGTAAGGAGAAGTTTAGCATATTTGCTAATAGTATTAGATGACATTTAAGAAGCAAGGGTATAATATAAACTCTAGGAGCAAAATACATAGCAAAAATTACTGTGTATATAATAAAAGTAGTTTTAATTAGGGAGGTTAAAAAGCATTTTTCCACCTATGGATCCCAAGATAAAATAATGGTAATGTGACTAGGGAATCTAGAGGAATATGATACTATTCATGCATTCAAAAAATACTGGAGAATTTAATTTACCAGACAGCATATTAGGTGCTGGGTATACACTGGCAAAAAAAAGAAAAAAGAAAGAAATGAAAGAGAGACATGTCCCTTACATAACGGAACTTTCGATCTAGCAGACGCGGCAGGCAGTAACAAGGAAACAAATATAGATTCTCAAGTTGTAAAATACATGTTATCCAGGAAATGAAAAGTACAATGATAAATGATACCAGTAACAGTTGAGGAGACCTACATAGACACCTCGGTGGAGAAGGTTTTTCTACGGAAGGGACCTTAAGGGTCATCCTGTGTGGACTCAGAGAGCCTGAAAATACCAGAAGTGGGTAAACTGAGTTGAAGAGACCATCCATCACAAGGACAGCCCTGGAGTTTTGCCCATTCTAAGGTGAAAGACTAAGATAACCAGCAAAGGGCACGACGCCTCTATTACAGCCCACGTCGTCTGCAAGTGGAGGCAAATCTTACGAAAACCCTCACAGAAGATCTCACCTGGGAAGACAGGCAAAGAAACACTGCAAAAACGGGCACCTTTTTTCCTCACCCCCAATTTTAAGATGTTTGTAGAACAGACATGGAAGTGCCTGCTAATCCGCAAAAGGCTGTACTAACGAAAGACCTTGGCCAAGTCACTCGAACTCCCAGCGCTCGTCTGAAAGAGGAGGATAATATCCGCCGCAGGGCTGAAAGGAGGGATCGAATCGGCGACCGCCGTGAGGCACCCAGCCAGGGCCAGGAACCAAGTGAGAGCCGGGGGAACGCGACGGGCACCCGGGAGGGCAGAGATTGAGCCCCAGCTAACGCGATCTCCCACTGACCACGCCTCCCTCGCGGTCTCGCCCGGCCCCGGGGCTGCGGGCCCTGGCCGCCCCCGCCACACTCCGCGGTCGGCCCAGTCTCACCCTCCGGCGCGGGAGCCGCTTCCGGGAGTTTGAATCCCGCGGCTGTGGGGTGGGGCACGTCACTGCCGGCAGGGGTGAGGCACGCGCGACGGGATCGCGGCTCTCCGATTGGCTGCGACCTCCGAGGGGCGGGGCCTGGAACCCGAGGGCCGACTGAGTGCGGGCTGGAGACCCGCAGAGCCGGGGTCGAAGGGTGGGGCTGAGGCCGAGAGGAGGGGCCGAAGGCGGGAAGGGTTTCGCCGAACCCGTTACCGAGTCCTGGGAGTTTCCTCAATGCTTTTCTGAGGTTTCAGACCTCAAGCTCGGTGTTTCTTTGTAAGGAACTGATTTGTGTTTATCTGCTTTGGGGCTGAAGCAAATTACTATGCTGAGCGAGATAACCCCAGTGACTGCGAGCGGGGACCAACCAGATCCGCGTCCTTGAGCATGATTCGCCCTTCTGAGTACCAGTTTCGACCTTTATAAAATGGGAGAATTGGATTCCACAAGGGGGCACAGCCTCCCTGTTTTCCTCTTGGGGTGAGCCTTCCTCCTCCCAAAAATCAGGGTGGAGCAATGGGGAGTGTAGCCTGTGGGAGGATTGATAGGCACGCCCAGATTGGACGCTGAGATTATGAGCCCTAGATGAAGCAAGCTAGGCAGACGTTTGCTCCAGATTGCCCTCCGGCTCGGTGTCTATTGGTTAAATACGGGTCCTGGTTACCCGCTTTGAGGACTTTCTCTTGCTAAAAGCGAGAGGCACAGAAAGCGTTTGGCAGGGCCTGCCCTTCTCAGGCAGAGCATAGACTCACCAGAGGCTTAACACAATAAAAAGGATACAGTAGAAAACATCCTAGGAAAGCAGCGTCACACAGGGGTTAAACTCTGGATTAGGAATGACTTTAGCTCCTGACTGCCTCTTACTAGCTGTGTGTTCTTGAATAAGTTATTTAACCTCTCTGAGCCTCAATTTCCTGATCTGTAAAATGATACAAGTAATAATATCTACCTCATAGGGTGATTATAAGCATTAAATGAGAGAACCCATGTAAAGTGCATAGTGTTTAGTAAATGCTCAACTGATGTTAGCCCTTATTACATAAAAAGCAACAAAAACCCTTTGTTTCTAAATGGAATGGATGAGAAACCATGTAGAGAATTTTAAAGAATAAAAGGAAAGGCAAGAAGATAACGTTTGGTCCTTGCTGCCAAGTAACTCACATTTCTGATGGAAAAGTGAGGAGAACTGGGCTGTTTCCTATCTGTTGTATTAACCTATCAGATGGGATTAGGTTGGGAGGAAGTCAAGGCAAAAGATTAGTGAAGGTGTGAATGCTATTCATTGCCCAGAGTTGAGAGCAAGGGCAAAATTAGTCTCCATAGAAATCTACAGAGCTTCTTGGATGAGAGAGAGAAAGAGAGAGTTCTCTGCTCAGCTTTGAGCCAAATGGGGAGAGAAAAGACAGGAAGTGGGAGGATCGGTGTGAAGAGGGATGGCACCTGGTAGACAGAGGACCTGGTACCTAGGCCTGCTGGGCCAGGCTGCCCAATTACATATCTGCTCCCCAGGTCCCTCTCTTCTGGCAGGAGCTCCCCCTGTGACTGGGGACCCCTGAGGAAAAGGAGTAGGCAGGAGGCTCATTGGCCTGGTGGCTCATTTAATTTTGTAATTGTCATTGTTAGACCGGAAAATCAATGTTTGCTCTTCCCAGGTAGGTGGGGCTAGGCGTGAAGTGTGAGAAGCTAGTAGTTTGCAAAAGGTCTGAAGAGATGATAGTAATTTGATACTGACAGTTCACTAGGAGAAATCCTAGGACAGGGATTCAAAATTCATCTTTATTCATTAACAAAGAGAAATATAATGGCCAAGTGGACTGGATATTTATCTCAATAAATATTAGGTTATTTTCTTCCCAGTAGGAAAATCTTGGGAAACCAAAACAGTACCAAAAAGAGGCTGAATGGATTTAGGCTTTATAAAAAGAAATAGTGAGGCTGTTGTAGATGAATGTACTCTTCACCCCTGAAAGGTTATGTCTTCCAAAGGAAAGCTAATGACTACCCAGGGCTTCTCCAGCAGATACATCTGTGCTTTCTTATACAACTTCCTGCAATCATGGAAAGGTTCTTTCTACTCAATCCATTATGGTAGCACTGGCCACATATGGTTGTTGAGTGCTTGAAATGTGGCTACAGTGATTGAGGAACTGAATTTTTAATTTTACTTAATTTAAATTAAAAAACTGATGGTTGATTCAGTTATTAAAAAAAACTTTTATGTTTGGAACAACTTAGGTATGTAAGCCTCTTTTTTTTCTTCTTTTTGAAGTTTTGGGTTTTTTAATTTTTTGTTTTATATTGGAGTATAATTGATTCACAATGTTGTGCTAGTTTCAGGCGTACAACAAAATGATTTAGCCATACATATTCATACATCCATTCCCTTTCCGATTCTTTTCCTATACAGGTTATTACGGAGTATTGAGCATAGTTCCCTGTGCTACATAGTACATCCCTGGTGATTATCCACTTTACATATAGTAGTGTACATATGACAGTCCCAACCTCCCAATGCATCCCTCCCCTCCTTCTTACCCCCTTGGCAACCACAAGCCCGCCCTCCAAGTCTGTGGGTCTGTTTCTGTTCTGTAAACAAGTTCACCTCCATTACTTTTTTAGATTCCACATATAAGTGATATCATATGATATTTATCTTTCTTTGTCTGACTTACTTCACTTAGTATGATAATCTCTAGGTCCATCCATGTTGCTACAAATGACATAATTTCATTCTTTTTTATGTCTAAGTAATATTCCATTATATACGTATACCACATCTTCTTTATCCACTCATCTGTTGATGGACATTTAGGTTGCTTCCATTTCTTGGCTGCTGTAAACAGTGCTGCAGTGAACATCGGGGTGCAAGCCTACTTTATCAACTGTAAATTTTATGAAAGCTAAATACAGATGAAGTATTTCTGATGAATGTTTTGTGTCCCAATTGAGATGTATGAAATACACAGCTGATTTCAATGACTAAGCTTTTTAATATTATTACATGTTGAGACAATAATATTTTAGATATATTAAGTAAAATAAAATATATTAAAATCAATCTTACTATTGTTTTTTACTTTCTTTACTGCGACTATTAGAAAATTCAAAATATAAATGCAGCTGCTGTTATGTTTTTATTGAACAGCACTGGTATGCACACAATAAATGTTCTCTAAATGCAGGCTGAGAAGAAACTGGTAAACTCTTGCCTCCCTCCAATCCACTCCGCAGGGATTTTTTGAAATAATGCAGATCTGATCATCTAACCAAATCCCCATTGTGTCCTCTCAGGCCTAGCAAACCTAGACTGACCTCCCCAACCTGGTGTCAAAGCCCCACATTAGACACCCTTCATTCCTTGAACCAGGAAGTTTCCTTCCTGCCTCAGGGCCTTTTCACAGGAGGTTCCCCTGTCTGGAATGTTCTAGCTGTTGCCTCCTTTCCTATCTCCCAGATCTCAGCTCCATCCTCCCTGCCTAAGGGAAGGCTTCCCTGCCTCCTGAGTAAAGGACTTCCTCTCTTTACCACAGATTTCTTCAAAGGCTTCATTCCAGCTATAATTGCACATTGAATCATGAGTGATTCTTTGACTGGTGTCCCTTTCCCTCATTCCACTGTAAATTGCTTGAGGAGTCTGTCTGATTTTGCTCACCCCCATATCCACAGTACCTACCATCACAGTGCTTGAAAAAATTAGGTAATTAATAAATATTTGTTCAGGGAATTCCCTGGTGGTCCAGTGGTTGGGACTCAGCGCTTTCACTGCAGGGGGCACGGGTTCAATCTCTGGTGGGGGAACTAAGATCCTGCAAGCCACTCAGTGCAGCCAAAAAATAATAATAATTTTTAAAATGATAAATAAATATTTGTTCAATGAATGAATGAATTGATGGGGGTCTCTTCTGCCCTAGACTACTGTGGAGAAACGATTTGTTTAACTCTCCTCCTTTTTGTTATCGATATTCCTTAACAGGCACCAAAAGCATCGGTTTACAGCCCAGCTCCTTCTCGGGGTAGACCCACTGCTCATTCCTGGGTTAGAGTTCCTCTCCAACCAGGAAGGGCTGCGTTTTAAATCGGTAAATAGGAAGACCCCCTCAATATCTAACTGAGATTATAGCAGCCCTATTAGTGACATATTTGAAAGCCATTTCAGGGGCAGGTTGAGCAGATTTTCTCTAACTGGCTAATGTCATATAGGAGAATTCTCATTAGCCAGTCAGTGATGCTTCCTGACTTGGTTCTCCATTCAAGGTATATCCTATTTGGAAAGGACAGCTCTCCAGAAATTGACTGCTCTGCCTGTTTTAGCTTCTTTTAAAATTTAATTTTAAGTCTATGGGGTTATTAAAATGTTTCATTTGTATTCAGAGAATTGGTATGCAATTCAGTCATTTTGCTCCCCTGCTGGAAAATGCATCTCTAATAAGTCCCCACTGCCAGCAAGGCCTGGCTTAAGGAGTTGAGAGAAGAGGTTCTAGGGACTTCCCTGGCAGTGGTCTGGTGTTTAGGACTCCACACTTCCACTGCAGGGGGAGATGAGTTCGATCCCTGGTCGGGAAACTAAGATCCCACAAGCTGTGAGGCCTGGCCAAAAAAAAATAGCGTGGACTCTAGAGGAAGACTGCCTGTGTTCAGATCCCAGCTCCGCTTGCTGTGAGAACTGGGCAAACTACTTAACCAAATTAGGCCTCAGTTTTCTCATCTGTAAAATGGGGATGGTGAAATAGTGCTTACTTCACAGCACAGGGCAGTGGAAGGATTAAATGAGACAAAATAAAATGCTTAGAATAGCATCTGGCATGTAGTAAGCACGTGGTAGATGTTAGTTGCTATTAACAGAGCAGACGAGACTCTCTGAGCTGGGGCCTGCCTGCCTGCCCAGGCTCACTGCTTGACTGTTTACCCTCGCACATGATCTCCCACCCACATCAAATGGCTTGAGGTTCCCATTGCTCACCATGTTTATTCATCTGTGTTTCAGATCTCTCTCTTTCTCTCACACACACACATACACACACACACACACACACACACACACAGACATCAGTCCAACCACTAATTCTCAGTCCAGCTGTCACCTCCTCCAGGAGCCTACCCTGCTTGCCCACCCTGCCCTGTTAACACCTGCTCCTCTAGCATGGTGCTCACTCCATTGTACTGCGATTTCCTGTGAGCTTCTTGCAGAGAGGAAATGTGCCTTATTTGTCTTGTAGTTAGCATCATACCTGGCACCACGTAGACTTTCAGTAAGTGTTTGCTGAATAAATGCGCGTGAGCCTGAATGAATCAAGATTCTTACAGAAGAATGACTGGGAAACATTTGTTTATCAAACATTTTGATAGGAATTGTTGTTTCCATAAAAGTGAATACCAGGCTTAAGAGGATCCCACTTTTCTCCATTCCATTTTTTCTAGGTTTATTTTAGAAAATATGCTCAAGTAAGTTAACACTTACTTGGAGAAGGTCAGATTCATTCCTGTCTTATATTTAGCTCCTCCAATGGCCTTGAATAATGATAATATAATGATGCCAAATGTTATGAAATATTTTATCCCCTCCTTTCCCCCCCTGTAGACTTAGTCACTGTCAGGCACTTTTTAAAATAATGAAATTTAAATATACTATATATTAAGTTATTTTAAAATAGCGTCCGCCATTATGCAAAACCCTATAATTAAACTACTAAAAAATAGTATTTTAGCTCTAAAAAGCACTTTAGTTATCAACTGAAATAATTCTTAAAGAAGTGTTTCAGCAAAAAGATCTTTAACAATGGACCCTCTGTGTGTGCCAATTTGAAAATTGCTGTTAGGTAATATCTAGGATTCTGTGAAACTGGAATTGGAATAAGATATTATGAATCTGTCTTCATTTCTCTTCCACTAAATCCTCTTGGCCACCCCGCTTACTTTTTTCCTCATGTCTAGATTTTTTGCTAAGTCTCTCCTCTTCCTTAAATATTCCTCTGTCTCTATCCCTTTTGCCTCAGTGTAGGCGCAAGGCCACTCACCTAGATCAATGCATGAGTTTACTTGATGAAAAAGGTGAGGATAATGAAAGAGCAGAATGTGTGCTCTCATCTGAGGGCCAGTTGGAAAAGGAGTAGGGCTCAGAAGACATTGGGTTTGAATCTTGGCTCAAGTTTTTAACTCTTCTGAGCCTCAATTTCATCAGCTGTAAAATGAGCCCAGGAGTCCTAGCTCCCAGGAAAGCAGTGGAAAGCAGTGGAAAGCAGTGGATGATAGACATGTGAGACCCGGCATGTGGTCTCCACTAGCTGGGAGCTCCATCAGGTCTGAACTTTGGCTTATTCTTGGCTGAAGCCCCAGCAGCTGACACATGGTACTTGTAGACTCTCAAATATTTGTTGAACAAATGGGCATATTATTAATGAATAAATGTTTGATCATTCTGTGTGAATTTACTCTTAACTCTCTTACTCTTCCTTGATTTTTCCAGGAGGAAATATTTTTCCTTAAGTGTTTTTCTTACAGTGTTGATTGGAATCTTACACATTTATATCTAAAAACTGATTGTATGAGGAAAACAGGCCCTGTTAGCTTTTTATATTTGAACAAAGCTGAAGGGAGATCTCCCATCCTTTTCTTCTCCTTCCCTGTCTTCAACTATAACACTAGTGAGTGTGTATCCAGGAAAAAAATAAGGACTGTCCAAAGAGAGGCCACCAGGGACTTCCCTGGAGGTCCAGTGGTTAAGACCCCATTCTTCCACTGCAGGGGGCATGGGTTTGATCCCTCGTCGGGGAACTAAGACCCTGCATGCTGCGCCAGTGCAGCCAAAAAAAAAGAAAAAGAAACAGAGGGCACTGGGATGGAGAAACTGAGGGGTTTGCCCCTTCCCAGGCTCACAGGGTATAGAGATAACTCCAGTAGCCAGCAGAGACTGACACTGTTACATTCTTGGCACAGGAAGCTGGAGAGCTCAAAGTCCTTGAGACAGATGGTAACCAGGGCTCTGGTTATGACGCACCCAGGCTGGTGTATTTGTCTCCAGGGTGTGTGGAGGCTGCAATGCATGTTGTAAGGGATACATTCCAATAGAGTGTAGCAGGAAAATTCACAACCAAACTACCTGGTTTGGATCCCAGCTCTTCCATTTATTAGCTATAACCTGAACAATTTACCTAATCTTTTTGTGTCTCAGTTTCCTACGCTCATAAAGTGGAGGTTATTATAGGGCCTACATCATAGGGTTGTTGTTAGGACCAATGCAGTTGATAAAAATAAAGCCCTTGAGACAGGAGCAGCCTGCTGAACTGGGCTCCAGGGCTCTGTTGCACCAGAGGTGGCAGGAGGAGTGTAAGGCTGGATGGTGCAGGGGCTGGTTGTGATGGTGTGTGAGCATACATGCATTGCCTTTGTGTGCAGCTCTGCAGTCTCTGAAGAACAAGTTCATGTTCCCACCACTGAATCTTCTCCACCCAACTCCCAACACACACACACACACACACACACACACACACACACACACACACGTGCATGCACATACGCTCTACAGACAGGTTGGTGTAAAGTCAGTCTGACTGGCAGCCTCTGAGCACCTCCTCCCTTCTCCAAACACCAGCCACCTTACTTCTGCCACTGTCTCCCACTGGGCTCAGGTCTTAAAGCTCCTCCTTCCCTCTTACTACCCAGGGAAACACAGCTCCTGGCTCTCCCTGGAATCTGAGCCTCAATGCTCATGACTTTGCTCCGCAGCATTTCCTGGTATCAGGAGAGAAGCTCTGAGGCTAGGCCATGCCCCTTGGCCACCAACTTTTCTACCCCTTAACTTTAAGTTTCTACTTTCCAAGTATCCTAACCTCCTTCTCCTCAAATATTTATTTCTGAAGATGAGGATAATACTGTTTCCTTCCAGGGCTTCCCTGGTGGTCCAGAGGCTAAGGCTCCATGCTCCCAATGCAGGGGGCCCAGGTTCGGTCCCTGGTCAGGGAACTAGATCCCACATGCCCCAACTAAGAGTTCGCATGCCGCAACTAAAGATCCCGTGTGCCGCAACTAAGAAAAGACGCTGCATGCCACAACTAAAGATTCCGCATGCTGCGACTAAAAGGTCCTGCATGCCGCAACTAAGACTCGGCGCAACCAAATAAATAAATAAATAAATAAAATAGTGTTTCCTTCCACTGCAAAGCCATTGCAAGCTTGTTAAGAGGAGGACTGGTCCTCTTACTAGGTTCTACTTTTACTGGTTAGCTCATTCTCTCCTGCCTGTGTTTATTCAAAGTTATATAAATCAGTGCCAAATAGAAGACTCCAAGAAATGCTAGGAATTGGAAAGTTAATCTGTTTCAGGGCTTACTTAACAATTTAACAGAATCCTGCTTTTGGATATATTACATCAAACATACTCAAAGATACCTTATGCTGCATTAAAAAAATATATATATATATATATATTGCTGTAAAAACCTTGAAAGAATTTTTAATAATTACATTGTTGAAAATTTGGGGTTATGATTAATGAACTTATGACAGGTTGTGATTTCTTGGTGGTTATTTTGCATCCTCAGAAATTCTTTTATAGTGTGAAAATCTAACTACAAGTTCTTTTCAACTGAGATGAAAATTTTATGAATACTAAAAACTTACCAATTAATGAAACAGGCATTTTGTTTTGCCCATACACTTTTTAAAAAATTATTTATTTATTTTTTATTTATTTCTGGCCGCGTTGGGTCTTTGTTGCCGTGCTCAGGCTTTCTCTAGTTGCGGCGAGTGGGGGCTACTCTCTGTTGCGGTGCGCGGGCTTCTCACTGTGGTGGCTTCTCTTGTTGCGGAGCACAGGCTCTCAGTGCGCGGGCTTCAGTAGTTGTAGCATGCGAGCTCAGTAGTTGTGGCTCACAGGCTCTAGAGCGCAGGCTCAGTAGTTGTGGCACATGGGCTTAGTTGCTCTGCAGCATGTGGGATTGTCCTGGACCAGGGCTCAAACCCGTGTCCCCTGAATTGGCAGGCAGATTCTTAACCACTGCACCAGCAGAGAAGTCCTGTCCATACACTTTTTGTTGTTGTTGTTTAATTAATTTATTTATTTTTGGCTGTGCTGGGTCTTCGTTTCTGTGCGAGGGCTTTCTCCAGTTGCAGCAAGCGGGGGCCACTCTTCATCGCGCTGCGCGGGCCTCTCACTGTCGCGGCCTCTCTTATTAAGGAGCACAGGCTCCAGACATGCAGGCTCAGTAGTTGTGGCTCACAGGCCTAGTTGCTCCGCGGCATGTGGGATCTTCCCAGACCAGGGCTCGAACCCGTGTCCCCTGCATTAGCAGGCAGATTCTCAACCACTGCGCCACCAGGGAAGCCCTGTCCATACACTTTTAATGAAATATTTATTGTTTCAATTTTGAAGGCTTCTTTTTTACACTTCTAAGCCAGTATTTACAAATTTATTTTATTTCTTAACATTTTATTTTGAAATAATTTTAGATTTACAGAAAAGTTGCAAAGCATACAGAGTTCCCTTGTGCCCTTCATTCAGGTTCCCCTCATATTAACATCTTACATACTCATGGTACATCTATCAAAACTAAGAAATTAATATAGGCACAATACTATTAACTAAAGTGCAGATTTTGGTATTTTTCCACTAACGAACGTCCTTTCTCTGTTCCAGCAGTTGATCCAGGATACAATCTTGCATTTAGTTCCCATGACTGCTTTGTCTCTTTCAATCTGTGACAGTTTCTCAATCTTTCCTTATTTTTATGACCTTGACACTTTTGAAGAGTACTTATCAGGTATTTTGTAGAATGTCTCTCAACCTGGTTTTGTCTACTTTCTCATTTTTTTTTTTTTCAGCCACACTGCACGGCTTGTGAGATCTTAGTTCCTCAACCAGGGATCGAACCCAAGCCCCCGAACTGAAAGCGCCGAGTCCTAACCACTGGACCACCAGGGAATTCCCTGTTTTTGCATTTTTAGACTGTGGTTATGGATGTTTGGGAAGAATACCATAGAAATGATATGGTATCACTTCTCAATGCATTAATTTCATTATATTTTGTATCAATTTATTGTATTTTTGGCTTCATATATTTTATCAGGCCTCTGAAAACCTGTAGAACCTGGGAACTGTAAGTCAGTTACCTTATTGGTCAGATTTCTCCAGCTAAATGCACAGAGGCAATGCATGAATCTTGATTGGGTCCTAATTTAAAAATATACAAAAAATGATATTTAGTATAATTTGTTATTAACATAATTAGATGATCTGAATACACACAGATGTGGTCATGTGATTGTAATATTGTAGGCGAATGTCACTCTTACAAGGTGCAGTCTTTAGCATTTAAGGGTGAAATTTCATGATGTCTATAATTACTTTAAAATAATTTAAAAATCTAGATAGATAGATAACATGATCATGGCAAAATGTTAATAGTTGTCAAATCTAGATAATGGGCATAGAGGTGGAAATTGTACTATATTTTTCATTTTTTATATATTTGAAAGCTGAAAGAAATAAGTTCCAACATATCTAAAAAAAAATGTTCAAGGCCTTTATAAATTATAAAATTTTACTGAGAGATGTTTAGAAAGTCTAAGTAGATTAAGTGATATAGTTTATTATTGAATTGAAATACTTACAATGACATCAGTTCCCCCCAAAATTGATCTATAAATTTAATGCAATTTAAGACAGAATTCCAACAGATTTTTTAAAGTATTTGAAACTTGATAAGCTGATCCTGATATGTCTATTAAAATGCAAGAAGAGGGCTTCCCTGGTGGCGCAGTGGTTGAGAGTCCACCTGCCGATGCAGGTGTGCCCCGGTCCGGGAAGATCTCACATGCCGCGGAGCTGCTGGGCCCGTGAGCCATGGCCGCTGACCCTGCGCGTCCGGAGCCTGTTGCTCCGCAACCGGAGAGGCCACAACAGTGAGAGGCCCGCATACTGCAACAACAACAACAAAAAAAAAAATGCAAGAAGAGCCAAGACATTTGAAGGAAAAGAACAAGATGGGAGGATAAAATCTTATTATGAAATTTTTATAAGGCTATATTAAGACACAGTGGTGTTGGTGCAGAGACTGGCAAATAGGACAATGAAAGAGAAGAGAGAGCACAGAAACAGACCCACACACATCTACAAACCTGATACATGACCTAGGTTTGGGAAAAGGACAAACTTTTCAATAAATGGTACTGGGTCAATTGAATATCCATGTGGGAAAAAATGAAATGTGACCTCTAACCATACATGACACATAATCAATTACAGGTGGAGTATAAATCTTAGCGTGCAAGATGAAACAAAATGCTTCTGGAAGATAATACTGAAGAGTATCTTCACAATCTCAGAGTAGAAAGCATTTCTTAATGTGAAAAATGTACTGGGAGTTCCGTGGTTGTCCAGTGATTAGGACTCAGTGCTTTCACTGCCATGGCCCAAGGTTGGTTCAATCCCTAATTGGGGAACTAAGATCCTGCAAGCCTTGTGGTGCAGCCAAAAAAGAAAGAAAGAAAGAAAAATATACTAACCATAAAGTAAATATTGTTTTTAATTAATTAATTTATTTATTTTTGGCTGCATTGGGTCTTTGTTGCTGCTCGCGGGCTTTCTCTAGTTGCGGTGAGCAGGGGCTACTCTTCGTTGTGATGTGCGGGCTTCTCATTGCAGTGGCTTCTCTTGTTGCGGAGCACAGGCTCTAGGCATGTGGGCTTCAGTAGTTGTGGCTCGTGGGATCAGTAGTTGTGGCTCGTGGGATCAGTAGTTGTG
The DNA here is from genome assembly GCF_003031525.2 of Neophocaena asiaeorientalis asiaeorientalis. Classification (NCBI taxonomy): domain Eukaryota; kingdom Metazoa; phylum Chordata; class Mammalia; order Artiodactyla; family Phocoenidae; genus Neophocaena; species Neophocaena asiaeorientalis. The sequence continues at coordinate 877,358 of NW_020172664.1, forward strand.
GCTTGCGGGCTCTAGAGCACAGGCTCAGTAGTTGTGGCGCACTGGGTTATTTGCTCCGCGGCACGTGGAATCTTCCCGGACCAGAGCTTGAACCCATGTCCCCTGCGTTGGCAGAAGGATTCTTAACCACTGCGCCACCAGGGGAGTCCAATAAAGGAAATATTGATAAATTCAATAATATTAAAATTACAAGCCACAAAGCACCAGTATTCAGAGCACATAAACAGCTCCTGCAAATGAGTAAGGAAAACATGGAGTACCCAATAGAAAAATCCACAAAATATTTGAATAGGCATGTCATAAATTAGGAAATGTAAATATAAAAAGGTATGAAACCTCATTCGTAATCTGAAAAATGCAAATTAAAACTCCAATGAAATATTACATACTCACCATACGGGTTGCCAAATGTATGAACGGGAAGTCTCATACACTGTTGGTGGGAGTGTAAACGGTACAATCACCGTGGAAAACAATTTTGAATTACCTAGTAATTTTGAAAATATGCATATACCCTTTGATCCAGCAATTGCAGTCACAGGTTAGACCCAAAATGCGCTCATGCACATTTGTACCAGGGAACATGTACAAGCATGTTCAGAGTAGCCCTTTTTGTAATAGCCCCAAACTCTGAATAATCCAAATGTGTATCAACAGTGGAGTGATTAGTAAAATGTGGTACACTCATACAACAGAATGCCATAGAGAAATGAGAGTAAACAAAGTAGAGTTATATGGATGAATCTCACAATATAATGTTGAAAAAAAAAGAAGCCAAACACAAAAGAATTCACACTTATATTCCATGTCTATAAAGGTCATAATATGTCAAAGAATTCATACTATGTGAATATGTGTATACACATAGGTACAAATATATGTAGATAATGTTCATAATGTATAAAATAATTCATATGATCATAATCAAGCAAATCAAACTATTTGGGGGATTAAAAACTATTAAAAAAAGCACAGAAATTATTACTATAAAAATCAGGAAAATGGTTACCTATGGGGGGAAGGAGGTGGCTGTGATGGGACATGTGAGGGACTTCTGGAGTGCTGGCAATGGTCTCTGCCTTGACCTTGATGTTTGCTCAGTAAACTGTCACATTTATGTTGTATGCATTTTTCTGTAAATATACTTAACAATGAAAGGGAGAAATAAAAACCAGCTCCAAAATACAAACAAACATAATGCTGTCTATATTCCATTAAAATATATACTGTATTTAGTCTACATGTCCACTAAATACAATAATGTATATGACATTGGGTTTATTGGTTCTTTATATAAGCCATTGAGAAATTCACTGAGACAGAAGAATTCTTGCAGGTAAACCGTACTTTTTCAGTGCACTTCAAGTGTTTGCTTACAGATGGGTCTTCTCGGTTGGTTGTGTGTTCAGAAGCAAAAGGAAGTCCTACATTTTTTCATTCTTAGTTTCAGCCTTTTCTTCTGAAACACAATGAGATCCTAATGTAAACCCAATTTGCATTAACGGAAATGCTATGAAATGCCGTGAATAAGGATGAACTTCTGGTTCTAGATGTGTGGAATTTACTATGTGCTTTTTGCCAGGCTCCCCGCACTTAGACCTTGATCTTATGACAATCTTCACCTTCATTTTACAGATGAGATAACTGCAGAAGAGAGGGATTTACCAACTTGTAAGGTGACATAGCTCAAGAGTGATGAATCAGGGACCCACACGCAGGTCTGGCTGACTACTATCCCCAGGCCTCTTCTAGTGATCTTAATCACCAGGTTACACCACCTAACACACCCTCTAGGCCATAAAGACCTTTTCCTTGGCCAAATTTTAGTTAAGCTCCTGAACTTTCTCCTAGGCCCATCTGTGTATTTCCTTGTAAAATTTAGTTTTAGCGAGAACCTTGCTGAGTCAGTTTAACCAGAACTCCCCTCCCTCCATATCTGATCACTCTGTATCTTGTGGGGTGCCTCGTTCTCCACCATCACCCAGGTAATGTCTCGTCACCCTGACCTATGTTCAGTAAGAATCCTGTTAGGTCGGTTGAGCCAGAATCCCCTTTTCCCCCCTGATACTTTCTTCTGGTGATTTCCATTCACTGACCCCCAACCTGCTCCCTGGCTATAAATTCTCCCTTGTCCATGCCCTATTCAGAGTTGAGTCCAAATTCCCTCCTACACTGAAAGATTCCTTCCCCTTGAATAAAGTCTTCCTTACCCACTTTAACAAGTGTCATCGAATACCTTTTTCTTTAACAAAGGAAAGGAAGACACTGCTGGGGTCTAGATCCTGAAAGAGTGGAGAACTCCATTTTCACTAAAGACGGCTAGCAGCTTTTTGATGGACCAGGAAAACTTCGGTCACCAGCTGTCACCTCCTAAGGATTTTTAAAGAAGTCCTATGGCGAATTCTTTTGTGACTGAAAAGGATCAGCCCCCAGGACACTGATTTTGTAAACCGCGATCACCACCTCCGGATTGGGCTTGCTTGAAATAAACTCATTTATTTCTCTACCATACAATAGGGGGCACCCTTTAACTGATTAAAAACAAATTGTTCTCTAACTTGTTGCTGCGTGGGTGAGTTCAACAGCAGGAGAGAAGAAATGGCAAAAGTAAAAAGAAAATTTTAAATGACGCAGTAAAGTTTTAAAACTCCACGAAGCTCTGCAAAGAATGGAAGGGGTAACAGAAATCCAATTAATTGGGCTTCACAAATTTGTTGCTCTTAGCTGCAGCGTCTTAGTGGTCTCTTAACCTGTCCACATTTATTAGCTACAAATCCTTTTCAGTTTCATTTGTTGCCCATAATTATTTTTAGCTGAGGTTTTGTCCTTTTCACTCCCACATTTCCCGAATTCTTAAGTGGGTGCCTGCGGCGCTGCGGAGACTCGGGCATTTGGGTATCAGTTTACACGTAACCTTCAGTAAATACAGTAATCCGTCAGGGACCCACCCATCGCCTTTCCTCCTTCCCTCTTCTCTGGAGAAGTCTTCCCCCGCCTTCTCTACCGGGCGGCGCGGCCGCAAGCTCCAGAGCCCGTGTCTTCTTAACTTCGTTGCTGAAATTTGCTTTCTGCCCATTGAGAGCCATGCTTCGGGTGATTGTAGAATCTGCCAGCAATATCCCTAAAACGAAATTTGGGAAACCGGATCCTATTGTTTCTGTTATTTTTAAGGGTAAGGACAAGTTTTCTTCTTTTTCTCCAGTCCTGTTTTGGAATGTTAGTTTCCTGGGTCCCATTCTTTGAAAGTCTGCGAATGATCAAATCCTCTGCGGCTTTAGCTGGAGTTTGTTGCCTGTGCAGGTCAGGGGAGAGGATGGATTTCTGTGGAAGGCATTTTCCCCAGGGCTTTGAGACCCATTGAATGACCTGATGTTTTAACTCTAATAATGTGATTTCTATAAGCCCCTGGAGGGAAGGATGTACCAAATTTCAAGTATCAAAAAGGTCTATGTTGGTTCAGATTAAGAGTTTCAGCAGTCTTGTATGCACTTTTTATTTCCTCTGCCTGTGAGAAATGGGTAAAGGAGGAAAAAGCACAATTAAGTTGTTCCAGGTATCATTACTCCGTAAAACAGACCCCTGCTGCTTTTATCGTCACTGGGTTTCTGGGAGATGGAGTAAAGTTATTATTTTGGTTTGTTTTCATGTTAATTTGTGCCTTTTTGTAATTGTTCTTCATCTCTCCAAAGTTGGACTGTTTTGTTTTTTTGTTTGTTCATTGCATGTTTGGTAGCTTTTAAATTGCTTTAAATGAACTCAGAACAATGCAAGTCTGAAGTTTTGGGCATCTAGTTTGGACTTGCTCAATGACCTTGGGCATGTGACCTCATTTCTCTGGATGTCAGTTTTCTTTTGTGCAAAACAGGTGAGGGGGGTTTAGACTAGACCATCTTTTACAAGGCTTATTGTAATTCCAACAGGTTATTTTTCCTGACATTCGATTGCAGTGGAGGGGAACAGGAGCGGTTGGAGTGATGGCACGCTCCCAGCCATTGTAGGTGTTTCTAGTTTTGGCTGGAGTGGTGTGGCTAAAGCTGACTTTAGGAGCTTTATCATTTTCTGTTTGTCCAAGGTCATTGGTAAGATCGCCAGCTCACTCCTTGGCAGGAGGGATGAGAGGGAGTGAGAGGGGAGGGCAGAAAAAGTGGGAGCCTTGATGGGTATGTGGTTCCTGACCACAGCTCAGCGCATTCTCTCTTCCTCCAGGAACCTGACTACTTCTCCCTTACGGTTTCTGAGTAATCTGTGCCTTTCTCTTTTCTTTTGTCCATTTTATCTGTTTCTTTCCTTAAACGTCTCCCTCTGAGATGAGCAGGAAAATGCCAGAAATGAAACCCAAAGCTGCCAAATGATTGTTTAGTTAAAAAAAAAAAAAAAAAAAAAAAAAAAAAAAAAAATCTGGGGGACAGAAGTTGGATTCTTAAAGGACAATGTAGTTTGAGAATCTGGTTAGTGAATATCATGTAGTCATGTTATGTCAGAGTTCATTTGCATGTATTCTTTTAAAAATACTTTTCTCTTTTTAATTTTATTTTAAAATTAATGTTTTTATTGCAGTAACATTGGCTTATAACATTTTATAAGTTGCACGTGTACAACATTATATTTCGACTTGTGTATACACTACAACGTGCTCATCACCAAAGACTTAGTTTCCATTCTTCACCACACAGTCCATCCCCTTTACACATTTTGCCTTCCTCCCCATTCTTTCCCATCTGGTTACCACTACTCTGTTCTCTGTATCTGCAGGTTTGTTTTTGTTTCGTTTTGGTTTGTTCATTTGTTTTTTGTTTGTTTGTTCTTTATATTCCACATATGAGAGAAATCATATGGCATTTGTCTTTCTCTATCTGACTTATTTCATTTAGCATAATACCCTCAAGGTCTATCCATGTTGTTGCAATGGCAAGATTTCACCTTTTTTTATTTCGGAGTAGTATTTCCATTGCATATATATACCATATTTTTTTTATCCATTCATCCATTGATGGGCACTTAGGTTATTTCCATATCTTGGCTATTGTAAATAATGCTGCAGTGAACATAGGGGTGCACATATCTTTTCAAATTAGTGCTTTTGTGTTCTTTAGATAAATGCCAGAAGTGGGATAGCTGAATCATATGGTAGTTCTATTCTTAATTTTTTGAGGAATCTCTATACTGTTTTTCATAGTGGCTGCATTTATTCACATCCCCACCAACAATGTATGAGGGTTCCCTTTTCTTTACATCCTCACCAACACTTGTTATTTCTTGCCATTTTGATAATAGCCATTCTGACAGGTGTGAGGTGATATCTCACTGTGGTTTTATAATTTTTTTTTTTCTTGAAGCAGCTACATAATAGAGACATAACATGAAAAGTTTGTTTCCTTCACCATTGACATGTAAAGACACGTAAACATATGTTGGATTCAATCTGGTGATGTCATGGGGCAAGTCATATAGATTATAATGAAATTAAAATTTAACACTATATTGAAATCTGACTTGTTATTTGTCTGGAGTGTATATGCATTGGTCAAACTTAAATGACTAAAAGTATGTCTGCCTTAGCTATGGACATAAACACTCAACTGAAAGTGAAAAACTTCAGTTAAGGTGGGCAAATATAGGCTATCTAAACCATTACTTTTGCTAGGTTATTTAACTTCAGTCTGTTTTCCAGTCTCCTTTCATAGTATCAGTTGAGCAGTAAAGTCATTCATTCATTCATTCATCTGATAAGCAACCCTATGGAAGAAACAACTCAACTTAGAGTAGGAACATCTGGACTCTGGCTAATGTTGACAAAGTAGCCGATGACCCAGATTTAATCACCCAAGTCTCAAATTTCTCAGCTGTGGAATCATGGGAACTGATCTTGAGATTTCTTCCAGCTTTAAGGTTTTATAATTTTACAGTTCCATGTACTGAATAACTGCTCTCAGCAAGGTATGGAAGGCATTGCCTTAGGCACTAAAGCAGATATAGTAATGAATACAGCATTTTTCTTGCTTTCAATCTATTCCAATGGTTTAAAACACTGGTGATAGCAAACCCTTTCCGGGAGTGCCTTCAATTTTGAGCACTGGGTAAGATTAAGTAACATTGTTCTTTTTTCTTTTACTGTTTTTTTATTTTTGGCTGCGTTGTGTCTTTGTTGTCGCATGTGGGCTTTTCTCTAGTTGTGGTGAGCGGGGGCTACTCTTCATTGCGCGCGGGCTTCTCACTGCAGTGGCTTCTCTTTGTTGCGGAGCATGGGCTCTAGGCGTGCTGGCTTCAGTAGTTGTGGCTCGCGGGCTCAGTAGTTGTGGTGCATGGGCTTAGTTGCTCCACGGCATGTGGGATCTTCCGGGGCCAGGGCTCAAACCCGTGTACCCTGCATTGGAAGGCGGATTCTTAACCACTGTGCCACCAGGGAATTCGCTAACATTAAGTTCTGACGGAACTGAGGATACTGATACCACCATATATCCATCAGTGGGAATGGAGCAAAGCTGGATGCACTTCACAGGGTGGCGTGGCGGAGAGTGGGGAGAGTAGGATGTAAAAAGCCCTAACAGAGGATCAAGGCAGCACCGAAGAAAGCCCCTGAATTTACTGAAATGTGTACAATTTTGCCTCTTGAGTACATAAAACAGCAAGGTCAGGCAGTAAGCAACACTTCTCAAGCTGTAGGATGGTGGGAAGACTGGCCAAGTGATGGGAGTGTTAATGGTGATACCTGTATAGACAGTGAGGCCCCCTGTTAGACTGTAGTTGGTAATGTGCTGTACTGACAACCAACTGGTTTAGAGTTGACCTCAGTCTCTCGTGTACAGTCCCCTTCTGAGACTGAACTTCTTAGGACCTAGTATGAACCAGGAGGATTTGGGGGTTACTGGAGTCCCTGTGGTGTGGATGTCATTGACACTTAGCAGTGCAGAAGGAGATTATGGAAACCACAAAACCCACTTGATTTTTCATGTTCTTTGGGTTCACCAGGTTCCGAGAGCCAGCTCTGAATCTTAAGATCAGAGTGCCTGCCAGCCAGAGGTGGCCATTTTCCCTTGAGTTTCACGCAGACAGCCAGGTTGTGAGACTGAATCTAGCTGAGATTAGATTAGACAGACTTCTGAGGCCTCTCCCAACGTGAAGACTTTGCTTTGTTTTAATTAATCAATTTATTTATCTTGGGCTGCGTTGGGTCTTTGTTGCTGCGTGCGGGCTTTCTCTAGTTGCGGTGAGTGGGGGCTACTCTTCGTTGTGGTGCATGGGCTTCTCATTGCGGTGGCACGGGCTCTAGGCGCGCAGGCTTTGGTAGTTGTGGCACGTGGGCTCAGTAGTTGTGGCGCATGGGCTTAGCAGCTCCGCGGCATGTGGGATCTTCCCGGACCAGGGCTCGAACCTGTGTCCCCTGCATTGGCAGGCGGATTCTTAACCACTGCTCCACCAGGGAACTCCCACAGTTGCCTTTTAAAAGTCAATCCGTATGACTTGTTTTCCTCCTCCAGGACAGATCTTGACTGCATGCCCTCAAGGCGTGTTCAGGGGCTCTGGTCTTTGTCTGGGTTGGGTTTACTGGTGAGTCTCTGGCTCAGCCAGGAAGGGATGGGGTTTTTATATCCTCCGCCACATCTAACATGTCACTGATGTTGAATATACCTTTTAAAGGTTGACCCTAGAAACAATGCCCTGGCAAGAGATTTGAGACATCTTAGCGCAATAAAGTCATTGATTCTTGGTCCTGAAAGGGACCATCAGAAGTCCGCCATTCTCCCTTCTTTCAGGAAGAATTACACTTAATATTCTCTCAGATGCTTTGTGGATGAGGCTTGGCAAAGGGCCACTTCACACATTTCTAACGCTGAGTGCCTAACACCTGCTACCCAGGGGCAAATCGGTGTCGTGCTACTTTTTGCTTTCTTGATCCTGACAAGAAAAATGTGAAGCTGCCAGTTTTATGTTGAAAATTCATACATGAAACGTTCAGTGGTCTGTAAGGCATAATGCATCTGCTGTGATATGGCAGCGGTGACCTTACCCACTTTGTAATTTCTATTGAACAGCTGTCCTGTTGAATAGGGGTGTGCTTCCAGTGGGTCTGAGCAGAGTTTTCACTCAGAAACAGCCGCTTAGACATCCGACACCTTAAGCCATGTCAGCTAACTTGGCCTTAGGCATTAGGATACACAGCCTGTTGAGCCCTGGGCTTTGGAGCCAGGGAGCCCTAGGAATGAGGATCCCAGTTCTCACCTCTTAACTTCCTAAGTGCTCATGAGCTAATGAATTAAAACCTTCAGCTTCAGAGTTCTTAATAACACCTCTTACCTTGCAGAGGTGTTTGAGGATTAAATGAATACACATGTGAAATTGCACATGGGAATTCCTAAACTTCCTTCCCTATTCGATAATGTTTCCTTTTATGGAGCCCTAAAATGTGCCAGACAGTATATCAGAAATCAAGTCTAGAAAAATACATATAACATGGGTTGGGCTTCTAGGGAAGCAGCTGGTTGGAACACAAGAATGAGTTACAAACCAGAATAGACATGCAAAAATTATAATGCAAAAGCAGATGGAAGCGTGAAAAGCTCCATGGACAAAGTGTCCTTGAGTTGGTCTTAAAGGATGAGTGGAAATTTGACAGAAGTAATGAAAAGAAAGACAGACATTCTAGGTTTGGAACAGCACCAAAAAAAGGCCAGGGAGCCACGGGCCCGTGGGGTGAGGTTGACAGAGTAATCTGGTGTGATTGGGATTGCGCTTTACTCATAAATCACTGGGGGGCCACTAGGCCGCGTTGTGGACAGATCAGTTCTAGTCAGGTAGACTAATTAGATGGTTTACTAGTTGAGGCAAATGCTTTCCACGGCAGAGGGAGCTCATTCCAGGGCTAGAATGAGAAGGCAGGAGCTAATGTGAAAGATACTAAGGAAGCAGCCCAATCGAATTAAATGAATAAGAAAACCTTGCTGGGCAGGCCAGTTGGGCCATCCTTCCTCACTCTCCTCTGTAAAATAGGACATGAGGGTTAGGGTTAGGGAGTGTCTAGCCTGTGCATGCCTGCAGGGCTGGGTGGGGTGTCTCTGCCAGAGGCCAGCCTGAGGGCATTAGCTACCTGAGACTGGAGAGGGAGGCCCCCGGAAGAGGTAGAAGAGAGGCACAGAAATAGAAAGTGATACCAAAGACACATTTTGCTATTCTCCCAAAAGTCAAATGGGGAGCATTTCCTCAACCAAGCTGAGCTGTGGTCTCACTCGCACAAGGTCCTCCTCTCCCAACCCAGTTGTCCCACCGGAGGGATAAAGTGGCATGTCAGCAGTTGTTGAATTGCAAGGAACTCAGGTTTGCTCAAGTTTTTCCCCTAAAGTCAGAGAGAAATTTCCCAGAATACAATCATGGGCCTCACCTGTCGGGCAGGGAAGCCTTTGCTCTGGCTCCCCAGGGGACTGTGTGCCTCAGGCCTCCGCCCCTCCCTGCACTGCATCCGTCTCCTCTCTGCACATTGGCTGCTTTAGTGGGGACTCCTACCGCTGCTCCCTTGCAGTTAGCAGCTTGCATGGGGCTCTGGGTTACCACGGAGATGACTTGGTCCTGGCTCCACACCTGCTACAGCATCTGTGTCTCTTAACTGAGATGCTTGAGACCAAGACTCCAGTTGGTTCAGTTTTGGTCTCACCCCTGGTCCAATCAGCTGTGACGAGGAATACAGAATCCCGGGACAGACAAGGTGGATCCTACACAAGGAACGCTTCTGAGGGCCGAGAACACGAACCATCCAGTTTATCTCCCTCCAGTTTGGGGATTAGACCTGCTTCTTCCCATCTTTCAACTGTAATCTGACCCCACCCCTACCCCTCCTTTAAGGAGCCCCCTTTCTTTGTAATCAACACCTTACGTGAAAGGGGATGAAGTTTGGACTGAGCAGAGTTTCACTCCTGACTTTATCACTAGGAGCTAAATCTTTGGGGCAACTATGTTCCTGAGCTTTTCTTTCCTTGCCTATAAAATGGGGAGAATTACATGTACCTCACAAGGGTACTCTTAAGGATCAACGGTGATAAAAACACTATCACAGTGCCTGGAGCGTAGGAGTTATATGGCAAATGCTCACTTCCTCCCCCTTTTATGCCTGACTCCTTCCCCACTGCTGGGGGTACATACAGAACCCTGGGGGACGTCTGAGGGGTGGCCCAGGCTTGCATGAATAAATGGGATGCCCTTCAGCTGTGGCGCACAGGCGGCTTGAAGGCAGAGCCCATGTTTGATTCATCTGTGAGAGCACGTGATAGCCTCTCAGCTAGGCATATAGCAGGTTTTTTTTTTAATGGTGCTGTAATGTACATAGCATAAAATTTACCTTTTAAATCATTTTTAAATGTACAGTTCTACTTTCTGTCTCTCTGTTTGATGACCCTTAAGTACCTGGTACAAGTGGAATCAGGCAATGTTGGTCCTTTTGTGACAGGCTTATTTCACTTGGCAGACTGTCTTCAAGTTTTATCCATGTTGTGGCATGTGTCAGAATTCCCTTCCTTTTTTAAGGCTAAATAATATTCCGTAGTATGTCTATACCACATTTTGTTTATACATTCGTCCACTGATGGACCTGAGTTGCTTCCACCTTTTAGCTATTGTGAGTCATGCTGTGAACGTGAGCGTACGAATATCGTTTGAGTCCCAGCTTTCAGTTCTTTGAGGTTTATACCTAGACGTAGAATTGTTGGATCATTTGGTAAATCTATGTTTAATTTCTTGAGATACCACCATACTGTTTTCCATCGTGACTGCACTATTTTACATTCCCACCAACAGTGCAAAAGGGTTCCAATTTCTTCACCACCACTTGTTTTTTTCTGTGGTTTTTGTTTGTTTGTTTGGGGATAATAGTTATCCTAAGGGATATAAATGTAGATTCTTAGCAACTCTCTGTTGACTTGGATTTTCGGCTCACATTTGCCTCATTAACTCAAAGTGAGAATCCCTGCAGTGATTCTGCAGCCTCAGTGGCCAGCAATGAAGCAGCCCTCCTGTGACCGGAAGCCTGCCTGTCAGGGGCCCAGCAGCAGGCTTGAGAGCCTGGTGGCCTCTTGACCAGTGGGGCCCTGGCCTTGTGAGGTCTGTGCAGCCAAGGTTGTGCTGAGAGTCATAGCAGAGCAGAAGGCAAGTGGGAAATAGCCTTGGTTCCCTGCAGTACCAGGTCTTCCGGTTGGTCTGGGCTCCCCAGGCCAAGGCTGGAACCAGAGGTCACCCTGCTTCTCCCAGCAGCACATCCTGGGAGATCAGAGTAGCCCTAGATCAGGTGCCCTGTAGTTCTGTCCCCTAACATCCTATACTCCTTTGTGGCGTCTATTGGAACATGTAGTTATGTATTTGCTGGCTTATTTGATTTCTGTGTGCCTCTTCAATCACACTGGAAGCTTCATGAGGGCAGGGACCATGTCTCTTTCTCCAGCACCTAGCTCAGTGCCTGGCAAATAGTAGATGACCAATAAATAATGTTGAATGAATGATTCTGGCTCCTCCCTTCAGTCATTCAGTTTAGAATCTCAGAGGCCAGGGGGACCATGTAGGACCAAATGAGACCAGATCCCTGTGACCACAAACTACAAAACTGATCTTGAGTATTTAGGACTTCAGGGTTTCCACATGCTGTTTGGGATCCATTAAGCTGCATCTCAAAGGAAGCTGGAAGGCAGGGGAGCCCTAGCCTACCTCTGACCTTGACATTAGGGCTTTGGTCTAATTAACGACAAGAAACCTCTCTGAATCTCAGTTTTCCTAGCTGTGAAGTGGGTATAAGGCCTACTCATGAAGATTGTAAAAGTCAAATGAGATGATGTCTTTAAGGTACCTGGACTAAAAATAGATGTTTATTCCCACCTCACCTCTTGAAGTCTGGCTTTACGCATGAGGAAACTGAGACAGAGACAGGTGAGGCTTCATCTCTGGACTCTTGATTCCAGAGCCTCCGTGTGTCTTCCTGGAGGTCACCATGGTTACAGAGAAAAAAAAAATGTGCCTAAAACAACCAAGTCAAATTATGATCCCTTCCTCCCTGCTCTGAACGGATTGAATTGATTGAATTGTTCCGTGTGCTAGGGGCATCTGGACCCAGTCTGAAAGAGGAAGACTGTGTACCAAGAACAAAAGAACTTTAAAAAAAGAAGAAGAAAAAACAAAACCCAGCCCTCCTGGGGTGAGTTTCCCCAGGGTATGAAAGCCTTTAGGACGCACTGTGACTCAGAAGCTCTGAGCTGACATAGCTTAGCAGTGAATCAGTTCCTGGAGAGTCAAGTGGGAGCCATTTTATTAGTGGAGACTACAACTCTTATTACATGTAAAGTATTAACATCCTAATATTTGAATGGCAGGGTGAGTTTCCACTTCCCCTTACCTTAGTTTTCTGGTTTATTACTTTCATCATCTTTTCATCCCAATAGCATAACTTATCAATTAAAAAAAATCCCTTCCCTTATCCCTCTTTCATTATTTAAAAAAAGACAGGAAAAAAAAACCCCATTCTTTTTGCTTATCTCTCCTCATTGTTGGAATTCACTGCCTGGGCAGTCCCTGTCTCTTTCTATCCTCTTTTTTGCTGCTGTTTCTTCCTACTGCTCCTCTCAGGCATAAACTCATTTAACAAATCTTAGTCGAGAGTGTACTTTGCCAGGCCTTGGGCTCAGCGCCGCAAGCTGGACAGGAAACAAGCCAGACATGGCCGCTGCCTGCATGCAGCTTGTGGTCTAGCTGTAGATCCAGCGAGAGTTCAGTGAATGCAGAGTTCAATGAGTTTAAACTCCTGGAAAGGAGGCATACATTTTGCAGATTATATTGACGACGAGCACTTTCTAGCTATGAAGCGTTGCACTAAAGCTTCACATATATGCATTCATTTATTTCTCACCAAAAAAATGAAGTCCCTCATTTTACAGCTGAAGAGACCACGTCTTGGGGAGAGTGAGTTGCTTTGTTCAAGACCCCACTCTATGTTCCAGTTGGAGCTGGGATACACAGGCCCACCCTGAGGCTGTAACACCCACCCCTGTGTGGTGAGGCTGCATTTGACCCACCCTGGGGTAATTAGTGCACCTGGGCTCAGGGCTTAGCTCCCTAAGCCTGACAATCCAGCCTCTGTTTCCCTGGCCAAATTCAGCCCTGAAGGCATCTGATCAGACCAGTGCCAGGGCCTGGGGCTCTGGTGCCTTGAAGGCAGATACCTCTGGCTTCAGGGGTCTTGTCTGGGGCTCCAAATGCCCTTCAGTTTGTCCCAGTATGCTGGACACATTATGGTGGCCTCCCATGTGTGACAGACATGGCCTGAGGAAGGAGCTTCTTCCCAGGGCACTTACAGTACAGAAAGCCCTTTCCTGGGCTTGATCATGTTTGTTCTTCACAACAACTCTAGCAGGTGTCCAGGACATGTGTTGTTTATACTCATTTCACACATGAGCACCTTGAGTCTCAGAGAGGACAAGAGTGACCAAAGCTGGGTGACCAGCAAGAGGCAAGGACTCGAACCCCAGACCAAGACTCTTTGTCTCATGCACTTTCCCACTGCGTCGTGCGTGTCTGGCTTTCCCAGTGCTTGGCATCTCTCTTGCATTAAGTCTACCCTCCATCCTCTCCCACTAACGAGCCGCCATCCACAGATACTACTGATCTCCAGTTTTCCCTCATACCTGCAGCAACTGACCCAGCCCAGCTCTGCTCAAGAGCCCCAAGGCCAAAGCTCTTCTCAGCATAGGAAGGAGGGCTGAGTGTAGTGGATCAAAACTGCTGGCAAGGGCAAAAATCCCATGAAAAGAGATGATTAATTATGGGATATCAGGATCTGAGGCTGAGTCGTAACTCAGCTAAGATTGTTGCCTAGGAGGGTTAGGATGGAGTCATCAAGCTTTTGACTCAGTGCTTTGTGTTTATTTTCAAAGTTCTTTTCTGTGACTATTTCCTCTTGATACGATCTCTTGGAGTCAGGGAGGGCAGAGGAACTGGATCCTCTTCGTGTTGTCTAATGGAGGCCGTTTATGATTCTGATGTGAATCCTACACAGAGGCGTGTCCCTTGTGTCCTGGCACTTTCACGCTCTCTCCTTTGATCCTCAATGCAACCCTACGAGGTGACCTTTTTCATCCCCTTTTCCAGAACTCTGAGGCCTTGAGGGGCTCTCTTGAAACAACAGGCAGTCATCTCCTCAAGCAGGGCCCAAAGTGAATCTGCAGAGCACCAGTCTTCATTCAGTCTCTAGCAGATTATGTCTCAGGAACGTGTTAGCCAGAGTGACCAGAGGTTAAGTCTTAGGAGCCAGAACACCTGCATCGAGATTCTGGCTTTGTTTCTTACTAGCAGGTGAGCCTGGACAAACTACTTAATTTTATTGTGCTATTGGGCTTAAATAAGGATAATAATAGCAACAGGTAACATACAAAGCCCTTTGAAGAGTGCCTGGCATGAGCCCAAACTTTGGTACCTATTACTCCTGGGCATTAGGTTGCCATGTTTATTAATGACGAAATCTAGGTATGGAGAGTTGGAGCCAGTGCCCAAGGTCACCCACCTGGTAAGTGGTGAAAATGTGGCAGGTTGCCTGGCACCCTCAGCCTGAGGTGCTGGTGAAGAGCACAGGTTTGGAAATGAGGCAGGCATGGGGCTGAAGCTCAGCTCTGCCAATTAGTAGCTTTGTGATCTTGGGCAAGTCAGTTAACACCCCTGAACCTCAGTTTCCTCATCTGCAAAATGGGAATATTAGTACCTCCCTGTTGGGCTGCACCCTGCAGGCCTAAAAGGACTCTGCTTGCCCAGCTTCAAGACCAAAGAAAGAGCCGGGAGTCAGCAACAGAGACATCAATGGTTTAATGGAGGGGGGAGCTTACATGTCTGAAGCAAGGTCCTAGAGCAACACCCCACCATGTGTGGTGGACGGTGGGCAGGACATGGTGGCAGTCTTCACTGGGGTGGGGGGCAGGGGGTGGAGATTACCAATTATAGGGGAAATGACGTTAGGTGGGTTCATTAGTCACCAGGCAAACCAGCAGAGGGGCACGCCCCTCACGGCCCCTTTGATAAGAACAATCACCAGCTGGGGCCTGGGGCAAGTACATAGGAAGGTGAGTCAGGTGAGTAAGATATAGGAGAAGCAGGCACTGGTCGGGCAGGGGATGTACAGAGAACAAGAGAACAGCCTTCTTGAGTTGCCTGACCGTATACTTCACCCCTACATACCCTGTATAACCCTTACAATCTTGGTCCGCCTCTCTTCCGAGATATCCCTGGGGTCAGGTACGTAGAGGGGCACTGCAACCAGACACCACAGATACAATACAGACAGGCCACCCCTGGTTTTCACAAACCCAGAGCCACCCCCAAGTGTGTGGTCAGGCCACTCAAGATGGCTGTTCTCTTGCTCTCTGTACATCCCCTGCCTGACCAATGCCTGCTTCTCCTGTATCTTACTCACCTGACTCACCTTCCTAGGTACTTGCCCCAGGCCCCAGCTGGTGACTGTTCTCATCAAAGGGGCATGAGGGACGTTCCTCTCTGCTGGTTTCCCTGGTAACTAATGAGCCCACCTGATGTCAATTCCCTATAACTGGTAATCTCTCCTCCACCACACGGGGCCCCCTCCCCGGGAGCGAAGACTGCCGCGGCGTCCTGCCCATCGTTCGCTGCACATGGTGAGTTGTCGCTCCAGGACCTTGCTTCAGACATGTAAGCTCCCTCCTCCATTAAATCATTGATGTCTCTGTTGCTGACTCCCGGCTCTTTCTTTGGTCTTGAAGCTGGGCAAGTGCAGGCCTTGTAGGCCTGCGGGGTGCAGCCCAACGCTCCCGCATAAGGATTTGACGTGAATGTGTTTAAAGTGTCTGGCACAGAATGGATGCTCGTATTCATTTCTCCACCGAGAGAGCCGATCCAGGTGCCTGCCCGACCTGGGCTCCTTTCATCTGCAGCCCAGGCAGTTGGCAGGGCTGGAACGTGACCACACCCCAGGGTCAGCTTTTAGGAAGTAGATGCTGTATGGGTTGTTCAGATTGACTGGGCTTCACCGCAGCTCCCCTGAGGATTTGGTTTTGATTCAAGAGTGTGTGTGCCTGAAGGGGTGGCTCCAGAGGCCACTGGGGCACTGGGAACAGAAAGCTGAGCGGTAACCCAGCCTGCCTTTTTGTCTGGGCGTTCCTTTAATCAGCAACGTCAGTGACTGTTTCAGAAATTTACAAAACAGCCTCGCTTTGTGTCACAGTTGCCATTTGGCCAAAATGCCTTATTCTTAGAACCGGTTTGGCAGCATCTCCTGGAGCATTAGTGCAGCCGGTTGGGAAGCAAATAGAGATACTCCTTCAGCCAGATTGACCTGGATGGGCCACCTGTCTTCATGAGTCCCTCTAACACCTGAGGGTGGAGTAGTGTCCTGCTGGCCCTTCCTGGAGCCTTCCCTGCTTCCTGGTTCTTGTGGACGTTCTTCTAGATGCTGGTAGCTGCCAGGCTCACTGCCAGGGAGGAGCAGGCACTACCCACATGCCAGCTGCCTCTGGCGAGCCTCAGAGGCCTGGAATGGAGCCACGTGGCAGAATTGCTCCACCAGGGCTGTGCCCAGGCCCCTGGGCACTTCCTTTAGGCACTGGGGCCCTGCCCTCCAGAGAGGGCTCCATAGCCTGGGAAACCTCCTGGAGTCCACACTGGATGCTGCTCAGGTGCTGTAAGAAGAAATGATGTACTAGCTCCTGCTGGTTTAGTGCTTACGACATGCTGGGCCCTATGCTGAGCACTTTGTATTCATTTTCTTAATCATTGAAGCAACTTTAGTCATAATACTTATGAGCTTATCAAGTCCATTTCATTCAAATCATGGAGAAATGACTCTGGGGGGGATAACAATGTTAATAATGCAGTCCCAGCCTTTAAGAAGTCACTCTCTGGTCTTAATCCTCCAATTTGGGAAATTGCTCTGTGTCTGTATCTTCTAGAGTTTCAATCCTTGCTCTACCACTCACTTGCTGTGTGACTCCTGATAAGTTGCTTACCCTCTCTGTGTCTTGGGTTCTTCCTCTGTAACTGGAGATGATCATGATAGAATTTACCTCTTAGGGTTGGTGTGAAGATTGAGACAGTCATGGGAAGCGCTGGGAACAGTGACTAGGTCAGAGCACTTAATAACTGTTAGCCATGTGTGGAAGGGCTTCAGGGGGCTCTGTGAAATTTTAAGCCAGATAGTGGATGCCTTTGTGTATGTCTGTGAATGTTTCTCAAAACAAAGGGGGCATAATCCAGGACCCAGAGAAGATGCAGAAGTATTTCTGAATGGGAGGTCAAGTTTAGATGCATGGCTGATCTACCTTGCGTACCAAAGAGCTGAGTTACTTAAGAAAGCTTTGTAAGTAGCACCCCCATTTCTCCTGGGGCCATCTCAGTAAGATGCAGCAATCTAACCAGTCAGGACTTGGGGGTACTTCATATTGGACCTGGAGGAAAACTTAGAGATCTTCTAGTCTAAATTCACCAGTTCACACAAGAGGGACTCTGAGCTTGGTGGTTGAGCCTTATGTCTCCCTGAGGTAACAGCTCAGGGAAATGGAGAGTTCCCTGATTTGAAAGTCCAGTGAGAAGAGCTGGACAAATACCTGTCTTCTCCTTGCAGGATTGTTAGGGTCAGTGAGATGGTGTGTATGTATTTGGAAGTATGTAAAATGTGTTACCATCGTAGATGTTTTTACTTCCATGGGCACCTGGTATTACCAGTTGGTTCTGTTTCTCTGGAACCAATAGTATATATGTACATATAAATGGAGAGAGACAGAGACAGGGAGGGGGAGAGGGCTCATGCAATTGTAGGGGCTGGCAAGACTGAAATTTCTAGGGCAGGTATATGGTCAGGCCACTCAAGATGGCTGTTCTCTTGCTCTCTCTACATCCCCTGCCCGACCAGTGCCTGCTTTACCTGTATCTTACTCACCTGACTCACCTTCCTACTTACTTGTCCCAGGCCCCAGCTGGTGATTGTTCTTATCAAAGGGGCTGTGAAGGACATGCCCCTCTGTTGGTTTCCCTGGTAACTAATGAGCGCATCTGACATCAATTCCTTTATAAGTGGTAACCTCCCCTTCTTCCCGGGACTGCTGCCGCGTCCTGCCTGCTGTGTGCAGCACATGGTGGGGTGTCGCTCCAGGACCTTGCTTCAGAGGTGTGAGCTCCCCCCCTCCATTAAACCATTGATGTCTCTGTTGCTTACTCCGGGCTCGCTCTTTGGTTTTGAAGCTGGGCAAGCACAGGCCTTGTAGGCTTGCAGGGTGCAGCCCAACAGCAGACAAGTAGGCTGGAAATTCAGGTAAGAGTTGATGTAGTCTTGAGACTGAAATCTAAAGGACAGGCAAGCAGGCTGGAAACTTGGGCAGGATCTTCTGATACAGTCTTGAGGCAGAATTCTTCTCTAGGAAACCTCAGTTATTCCTCTTAAGGCCTTCCGCTGTTTGGATGAGGCCCACCCACCTTATAGAGAGTAATCTGCTTTACTTAAAGACAGTTGATTGCAAATGTTAGTCACATCTATAAAATACCTTCGCAGCAACATCTAGACTACTGTTGTACCAAACAACTGGTACCATAGACTAGCCAAGTTGACATAAGATTAACATTCACCCTGGTCCTCTCGGCACAGATGTACCAATCCGGTCTTAGGAGTCATGGTGTTTCTCTCACTGTTTCAATAAGAGTTCACACTGTAGGTGAACAGTAAAGGAAATGGTTCTGTGCACGAGGGCATGGTGGCTTGGCAAGGAGTGCTTGTTCAGTTCTTAGGAAATGTTATCGGGAGGTTGGCAAGCGAGTTAATTACTGCAATGGTGACCTTCACAGAACTGAGAGGGAAGCCAGTGTAGCTAATCAAAAAACAGGAAATGTCTCAAAGAATGCCTTGAATCATGGTCCAGAGTGTATTCTGAATTTGAATCAATTGTTATGTTCTGGGTTGAAACTATTTAATTCCTTACTGTAGACAGAAACAGTTCTCTTCATAACTTCAGAGGTGGGAACTGGGGGAGGTGGAGAAGGGGAAAGGGTTTCCTGTAGTTTAATCTGATGTTTAGTGCCTGCAACTGAGGCCTTTTTTAAAAAAAGATGTGGAATAATTGAATAAATGTGTGACATTGTGGCTGCTGATAAGACAGGAATTTATGTACTTTTTTTTGGCTGACATGTGAGAAAAGGCAATAAAATGTAATGTGTGCACATTTTTTTAAAATTAATTTATTTTTGGCTGCGTTGGGTCTTCCTTGCTGCACGCGGACTTTCTCTAGTTGCGTTGAGCAGGGGCTACTCTTTGTTGCGGTGCGCGGGCTTCTCATTGTGGTGGCTTCTCTTGGGGAACACGGGCTCTAGGCGTGCGGGCTTCAGTAGTTGTGGCACATGGGCTCAGCAGTTGTGGTGCACAGGCTTAGTTGCTCCGCGGCATCTGGGATCTTCCCGGACCAGGGCTCGAACCCCCGTCCCATGCATTGGCAGTGGATTCTTAACCACTGCACCACCAGGGAAGTCCCTATGCATCTTCTTTATTCAGCGTTTCTGACAGCTTCTAGTGAGGCATTGGTGTGGTAGCAAACACACACTCAGGTTTTGGAGCCAGGGAGACGTAGGTACAGATTCTGGCTCTGTTTCTTTATTAGCTGTGTGACCTTGGACAAGTTAACCGGCTTTTCTCAGTTAACCACCTTGTCTATAAAATGAGGATGAGAATGTTTACGTTGCAGGTTTATTGTAAGGATTTAAGAGTCCCTGCAGTAGAAAGCACAACCTGACACCTGTAGATCATTATTTAGAGGGAGTAGCTACAACTGTGGATAGAAGCCATTTTGACCAGTTCCATCGATTTCAACATCCTTTGCAGGGCTTCTCTTTTTCTCCCACACTTTCTGGTACTGTACCAGAGAGGAAGATTGAGAGGTTTCTGTCAGACGAGGGGAAAAGTGAGTGGGGTCAATATGGAAGTGTGAGAGGGGAAATCAGGACCACTTCTAGGTGACGTCAGAATCTGATCCAGTGAGGGGCTCTGGAGGCTGCATAGAAAGACCACAGTCGGAGTCAGGATAGGTCCAGGCATGAGCTGTTGAGTCAAGTCCTGCCGAAGTTTAAAAAGGGAGGCCAGCTGGGCGATGGCAGCCCACTCAAGTGGAGGAGTTAATGCTTAGCAGAGTGAGGGTGATGACTCATAGCTTTGCTATGCTGAGGTTGTGGAAGAATGGGGTGGCTAGTCCCACAGCTGGCCGTGTGCTGGGAGCCTTAGCAACGTGACATTCAGCTGAACGAAACCCACTACCTTCTCCATTCCACAGCAGTACAGGGGAAGCTGAGGAGTGGTTCAAAGCTTGGCCACCAACGTGAGACTGCCTGGGTCCAAAACCTAGCTCTGCCTCACTTACTAACTCGGTGACGTTGAATTCGTTACTTGACTTCTCAGTTTCCTTAGCTGTGAAAGGGGGATGAAAATGATTATACATACCTCCTAGGGTTTGAAGGAGATTAGGTGATGTGAGATAATAGAAAAAATATATGTTGGTCTGTGTCTTCCCCCCAACCCCACGCCCTCGCTCATTTTTCCTGGCACAGAGCTCCTAAAACCCTTGTAACTTCCTAAGGGATAAGAGTACTAGGAGTATTTTTTGTTCAATGAAGCCACTCTGGGTGGGCCCCTGGATGGGGGCTAGTCACCAGAAAGATGAAGCCATGACTAGAAGCTGGGGATTTTCAGCCCCAGCTCCACTTCTCTAGAGTGGGGAGAAGGGCTGGAAATGGAGTTAATAATTAATCATGGCTATGTGATGAAGCCCCCATAAAAATCCCAGAAGTGTGGGGTTCAGAGACCTTCCAGGTGGGTGAACACATCCATGTACCAGGAGGGCAACGCACCCCCACCTCCATGGTGACAGAAGGTCCTGTGCTTGGGACCCTCTCAGACCTCACCCCATGTATCTGTTCAGCTGGCTGTTCATCTATATCGTTTATCAGTCCTATAATAAACTGGTAAATGTAAGTAACAGTTTTCCTGAGTTCTGTGAGCTGCTCTAGCAAATTAATTGAACCCAAGGATGGGGTCATAGGAACCTCAGGTTTATCGTCAATTGGTTAGAAGCCCAGGTGACAACCTGGACTTGCTGTTGGTGTCTGGGGGTGGGGGCAGTCTTGTGGGACCGAGCCCTTAACCCCTGGGATCTGATGCTAACTCCAGGTAGACAGTGTCAGGATTGAGTTAAATTGTAGAACACCCAGGTGATGTTGCAGAAAATTGCTTCGTTTGGGGAACATGCCCCGCCCAATACATCTGGTGTCAGTGTTTTGAGTGTTCTGTGTGATAGTAGAAGAGACACACAGGAAGAAAAACTTTTTTTTCCCCCTGAAAACAGGTGAGCTAAGGTTTACAAAGCCTTTTGTACTGAAACTTAGCTTTTATTTTGTTAAGTGTCTGGGGACTCAGGGATTCAGTAGAAGCCCCTGCTCTTTGGACTTTGCTTCAAGGAAGCTTTGAGCACTAGCTGGATAAACATTTACTCATCTGGGTAGGTGTACTGTCCAGTCTCACGTGCAGAGAAAGAAGACCTTGTGTCTTCAGAAACAATGAGCCAGGAGTAAAGGAAATGCCCAGTGCTCTGCTGGTCCTAGAAAGTGTTCATCTACGAATTATCTTGTATTAAGGCTGTGAGAGGGAATTGAGCATAATCTTTAAGCTGTGTTGGGGTCTTATCACATGCAAAGGCAGCATGGGCTTCAGAGCTGAAATTCCAGGTTTATATCAGGGCACCACTGCTGCATATGAGGTCAGACACATTCCTCAACTCCTCTGAGTCTCAGTATCCTCATTGATAAAATGGGATACCTGTGGGTCAAAGGTTACCTTCGTTGGCTTCTTTCTGCAACCAGCTGGGGAGATGCACAGGCCCTGGGTGACTTTGGTCTGCAGGATTTGTTGAGGGAGAGACAGAGGATCACAGCATTTCTGTGATTTTGAGTCTCCCATCCCTCAGCTCCTTGTCGGTCTGGGGATGGGAAAAATGTTTTTAGGCCAAAAATGCTGTTCAGTTTGGAAAACTCGTTCAGGTAGCCCTCACCCTAGTCAGATGAAGGTAAAATGTAGGCACACCGTTTGCCCTCAGGGAAAGGTTCTTTGAATGAACAGATGAATGGTACAGGCTCTGTAAATATTTCTAATTGATATCTCTTATTTTTAATTTGCAGATGAGAAAAAGAAAACAAAGAAAGTCGATAATGAACTCAACCCAGTGTGGAATGAGGTGACTTCGTTATTTTTCAATTTTGTTTCACTGGATAAGCTACCTCTGATTGTCCCATCTTTGGTCAGAGGTTAACTCTTCCATTTGGAAGGACAAGCTCTGCATTTCACCCCTACCCCCTCCACCTCCCTCTGTGGCCACAGAGACAGCAGAGCAGCTTAAGGACACGACTGCACAGTGACATCTCCTCTGCAGTAGTGGTGTGGCAAGTGGAGCCTGGATGGGTTAAGGAGGGTGGGGTTCTAGCCTGGTGCAGCCATGCGCTTGCTGTGTGACCTTGTCCAGTTATGCTGCAAATTGGGGCACATCTGTAGAGCGAGGGGTGGGATTAGATCACCTCTGGAGTCCCAGAGAGAAAGCTCTGGAATTAAAAAACATATCTGTATGTGACTAATCAAAATGGTATGACATGATACTTTGTGTATCTGGAAGAGTGTCATTTATTGTTTTTTATGTTGGTAAAAGTAATATATACTTAATGTAGAAATTTTGAAAACTTCAGATTAGCTTAAAAAAATTACTTTTGGTCCTACTATCCAGAAGCAACTACCGTTAACATCTTGGAGGTATCAACAAATATTTATTGAATGAAAACATTTAATAAAATAGGATGTTGGGCCTCCCTGGTGGCGCAGTGGTTGAGAGTCCGCCTGCCGATGCAGGGGACATGGGTTCGTGCCCCAGTCCGGGAAGATCCCACATGCCGCGGAGCGCTGGACCCGTGAGCCATGGCCGCGGAGCGTGCGCGTCCGGAGCCTGTGCTCCGCAACGGGAGAGGCCACAACAGAGAGGCCCGCATACTGCAAAAAAATAAATAAATAAATAAAAATAAAATAGGATGTCTTAGAATTAGCCAGTTAGTATCATACAGTGAATATAATTTCCTATCCTATTTTTTCCTACTATTATATTCCTGAACATATACCCCTATAATTCCATTAAAAAATATTTTTATTGACTATGTAATATTGTATTGAATCGATATAACTTATAGACCTCCCCCCCACTGATGACTTTATATCTATTTTATAAATTGTTTCAGTGTTTAATAGATTTACAGATACGTGAAATTTTTAATTCTTTCCACTGAGTAGGATTTTCCTACGCTGACTAATTTTTGAAAAGTTGATCATCTGCCCTGTTGTTGTTCTAAAAACCAGGTCAAACCTTTCTGGATAAGTGCAGTGACAAATGTCTTTGTTATTTTGCTAAGTCACCAGGCTGTGACGGCTTCCTTCCACCAACTGCAAATCCCCTCTCCCCTTCCCCTCCCAACGCGTTTCAGTATCCCTATAAAATAAAGACTACTCGTTCTCACTGGATGAGGCCAAGACTAAAAGCTTCTTAATGCCTATCTGAAATGCCCTGCTGGTTTCATGCAGGTTGAGAGGGAATTCCACTCCTCTGCAATTTCACTGGAACCCAGAGCACAGCCAGCTGGACTGCCAGCTCCATGAGAGCCAGAGGCTGTCTGGTTGGTCCCTGTGGAAACTGTGGGTTCCTAGCACCTCACACAGAGCTCCAAGACTAAAATAAATAAAAAGTACGTGTATGTGTGCATTTAGTGATAACATGCCTCTTTATTTTTTAAATTAGTTTATTCTTGGCTGTGTTGGGTCTTCGTTGCTGCACGTGGGCTTTCTCCAATTGTGGCGGGGGTGGAGGGCTACTCATCCTTGCGGTGCGCAGGCTTCTCTTGTTGCTGGAGCACGGGCTGTAGGCGTGTGGGCTCAGTAGTTGTGGCTCTCGGGCTGTAGAACGCAGGCTCAGTAGTTGAGGCGCACGGGCTTAGTTACTCCGTGGCATGTGGGATCTTCCCGGACCAGGGCTTGAGCCCGTGTCCCCTGCATTGGCAGGCGCATTCTTAACCACTGTGTCACCAGGGAAGTCCCAACACGCTTCTTTATATCTGAGTTCAATCCATGTGGCCGATGGCAGAGAGGTATATGGTCACATGAGTAGGCGTGTTTTCCCGAGGGCGTCATCCATCTTACCCCATTTTGTTTCCGATGAATTTTTTTTCTCATAGTGCATATGTATTTATCAAGTAAACTTCCCAATTGCAGCTTTATAACTGAAACCAAACCTAAATGAAATGCCAACCCAAACCCATGTGGATTGGTGGGTATGTTTTAATATGAGCTGTGAGACTCCTTCTCCATCCATTCCAAACCCATTACAAGGAGCATCAGATCATCATCAGGCAGTGCTTTGTTTAATTAATTTATTACATACTCAAAGACATCAGTGGTACTAAGTTAATCTTTTTTTTTTTTTTTTTTAACATTTGCCATTAGAAAGCAATTTACTGCCTTAAGATGAGAGACTCAGCTGACTACAGCACTGACCATGGTGGGACTTAAAATAAGGGGCTGATGCATTTCAGAAAATTTTAGATTATTTACCACTTTCTTAGATTATTTACCACTTTCTTCGATAATATGGTTAAGAAAAGCAAACAATTTAAAAATAACCATTGAAGAAAGCATTTTCACATACATATTTTATTCTATTTGTGCTACAGCTGTGGTAGGCATTAAGTCTAGTTCTCTGCCTATGACACGGATTTGGTGACTTGTCCAAAGCCATAGAGTCTAGAAAACGGGAAGCGAGGAGTCTGGTTTTCTTTCCCAGGAGCCTCAGCAGCCTCCAGGTTCAGAATTTGAGCACTTTTGTCTAACTATAGAACTGAGTACTTCAAAAGATTGTCATTGGTGGAGATGATCCGATATTTAGTATCGGTGCATCCTATGATATTCCCGGATCCTTTTAACAGTCTCTTTGTTTTCATAACCTACCTGTGGACAGATTTTGGAGTTCGACTTGAGGGGTATACCACTGGACTTTTCATCGTCCCTTGGGATTGTTGTGAAAGATTTTGAGACAATTGGACAAAATAAGTAAGTTGATTTCAATTGTTTCTCTCACGTTACCTATTGTCTTACTATTGTTCGTTTTGTTGAAGGAACATATCTTTAATAACATATTATAATATTTCCAATATAATTGTGCTTTAATTCTGTGGCCTCCTCCACCCCTTATGAGCCAATATCAGATATGGCTAATCAATCACAGTGCACTTTCCCAATGACTGCTCTATTCATAGGAGGTTGCAAACACTAAGCCACCACTAGTCTAGCCAATTTGGTACTTAACAGTGAAACCTTTTTATGCTCCTGCAGTTTCTTGGTTAACTAGGTATAGGCACTGATGATTTATCCAAACAAACAAAATCATTTCTTCTTCTGATTATGTATAACCCATGTATGTCTCATTCAAGTTCTCTTTCCAGCCCTGCTTCCATTTTAACGTCTCGGTGGTTTTTTAGACCCAACAGATCCAAACCAGATTCCTACTCTTACTGCCCCTGCCAGTTTCAGATGGGGAAGAGTCACGGTGGTGCCCAATGGTGGCACACAGAGTTGTCCCCTGGGTAAAGTTGAGGTTCCCATGGGACAGAATGACCTCAGTAAATTCACCCCAGTCCTTGATCTAGACTTTGGCCTTAGACTTGGAACGCAGTCTTATGTTATCAATTCAAACTAACTAAACTCACAAGAGAACAATTCTTAAAACCATAATACTTGTTATTTTCTGATGGAAATAAATTGCCTGGTTGGAGAGGGCATTCCTACTCTCTAATTAATGAATTCTTTTTAAAATGAATTTAAAAAATTTTATTTTATATTGGAGTATAGTTGATTTACAGTATTGTGTTAGGTTCAGGTGTATAGCAAAGTGATTTAGTTATACATATACATGTATCTATTTTTCAGATTCTTTTCACATATAGTTTATTACAGAGTACTGAGTAGAGTTCCCTGTGCTATACAGTAGGTCCTTGTTGATTATTTTATATATAGTAGTGTGTATATGTTAATCCCAACCTCCTAATTTATCCCTCCCCCTCTCCTTTCCCCTTTGGTAACCATAAGTTTTCTATTAAGTGTGTGAGTCTGTTTCTGTTTTGTGAATAAGTTCATTTGTATTATTTTTTTAGATGCCACATAGAAGTGATATCATATGATATTTGTCTTTCTCTGTCTGACTTAACTTCATTTAGTATGATAATCTCTAGGTGCATCCATGTTGCTGCAAATGGCATTATTTTGTTCTTTTTAATGGCTGAGTAATATTCCATTGTGTATATGTACCACATCACCTTTATCTACTCCTCTGTCGATGGCCATTTAGGTTGCTTCCATGTCCTGGCTCTTGTAAATAGTGCTGCAATGAACATTGGGGTGTATGTACCTTTTCGAATTATGGTTTTCTCTGGATATATGCCCAAGAGTGGGATTGCTGGATCATACGGTAGCTCTATTTTTAGTTTTCTGAGGAACCTCCATACTGGTTTCCACAGTGGCTGCACCAATTTATTGTACATTCCCACCAACAGTGTAGGAGGGTTCCCTTTTCTTCACACCCTCTCCCGCATTTATTGTTTGTAGACTCTTTGATGATGGCCATTCAGGCTGGTATGAGGTGATACCTCATTGTAGTTTTGACTTGCATTTGTCTAATAATTAGCGATGTTGAACATCTTTTTATGTGCTTTTTGGCCATCAGTATGTCTTCTTTGGAGAAATGTCTGTTTTCCTTCATGTCATTTCACATGGGAAGCCAAATTACTCTCTACCTTTGATTGTAAGATATCATTGACTGTAAGATGTACTATTAAATTAGTAACATGTTTGGGGTGGGCGGTGGGGGGCGGGGAGGAAGAAGCCTGATATTAAATGCCCACATCAATTGTAAGAAGCATCTCAGGTTTTAGTAATGTGAATTTATTTTAAAATGTATGTCTTAGTCTCAGGTACATTTGGTATGATCAGAAGGCTGCAATGAGAGCAGTAAATTAGAATGAATTAGTTGAGATATGGTGGCCATATGCTCTGATTTCTTTGGGTAGTCCTGGTTTGTTGTCCCAGCACAATGATTTATGATGTCGCTTTTGCTGTCAACAGTGGCTTGATTTGGACAGTAAATTAGATGGTCATCTTGGGCCTTGGGGTCTTCTGCTTAATGGCGTCAGACTAAGAGCCTGCACAGGCTTTGAGAGCTACTGCCCATGTCACCTTTCATGAGATCCTTTCTTCCATGTTTCATTGCTGACCAATGCCCCTTGTGACCGATGCATTTTTTTCTTAAGCTATATACATACATTCTGGTAGATTCTGGCCCTACTCTCTTGCATCGAAAAACCATTCTAGCTTTTTAAGGTTATGCTCTACATCTCAGCTTTGAAGCAATTATGTGATTTTCTATCCCCACCCTAACTTCCAGAGGGCAGTTTTATTTACCAGATTTCAAAGTTCTGGGGAAGTGGGTGATTAAGCCTCACTGTAGCCTCCTATCTGTTACTAATAATAGTTTTTTCTCTTCTTTCCTCTCCTCTTTCTGCAAGTGGTACCACTGTTTATATTGTAGACCAGCCCTCTCCGAAAGAAATATAGTGCAGGCTGCATATGTAATTAAAATTTTTCTAGTAGCCATGTTATAAAACAAAAAGAAACAGATGAAATGAATTTTAATAATATGTTTTATTTACACATAGAAATGATAATATTATACTATGTTAATCAATATTGTAAGAATCACTGAGACATTTTACATGCATTTTTTTCTTACACACCGGATTTCAAAGACGTAGTATTTCACATTAACAGCACATCTCTGTCTAGACCAGCCATATTTCAAGTGCTCCCTCACCACGTGTGGCCGGTGGCCATCACAATGGAGAGCACAGCTCCAGACCACTGAGCTCAAAACCTCAGGTCTCTGTGGATCTTCTCCCTTTTACATCCTCTCCAATCTGTTGCCAAATCTTACTTCTCTTTCTTTCCACTGTTTGTGCCATGTGCTTCTTACTTGTGGCCACAGCCAGCAGCCTGGTTCAGGCCTCATCACTTTGTGCCTCATCTATTTGAACATGGCAGTAAAGCCTGGCAGGCTGGCCTGGGAGCTCTCATCTATGTTTCAAACAAAGTTGTTGTTTTCTTGAATGTTACATCCTCGAGAGTCAAAACAAACAAATACATGAAGAAATATGTAATAGATCAGGTACTCTGAAGTGCTGTAATCTAAGGAGGAAACTGTCATAGCCCATGAAGAAAACTAAAGCAGAGTAAGAGGATGGTTACTGAGGGTGGGGGAACATTGTTTGAGGTGATGATAAGGTGACAATTGAGCAGAGACCTAAATAAAGTGAAAGAATGAGCCATACAGCTTTCTGGGGGGAAAGAATATTCTTGGCGGAGAGAACAGCAAGTGCAAAGGCCCTGAAGCAGGAGTACACCTTGGTGTTGGAGAAAGATCTGTATTGGAGAAAGATCGAAGAGGCCAGAGGGCTGGGGTGGGGGATGGAGATGAGATCAGCAAAGCCACAACGTGCATGGCTTTGTGAGCCACGATGCAAGCTTTGGATTTCATTCCTAGTAGGATGGAAGTTCGCTGAAGGGTAGTGATTATGATCTTATTTACATTTTTAATGTATCGCTTGGGCTTTCTGTGTGGAGTTTGGATGTAGGAACCAGTTAGGAAGCAGGGGAAACTACTGGGAGAGCATTACATATTTATTTTATAACTGTTGAAAACACAGTGGGGCCCTTGGATGACAGCAGGGCAATATTTTAGGTATGTTTGTCCAAAATATTTGTGTACTTTGGTCTCGTATTTTCTTCTTGGCTTTTCTATTAAAGATTTGGCCTTGGGCTTCCCTGGTGGCGCAGTGGTTGAGAGTCCGCCTGGCGATGCAGGGGACAGGGTTCATGCCCTGGTCTGGGAGGATCCCACATGCCGCGGAGCGGCTGGGCCCGTGAGCCATGGCCGCTGAGCCTGCGCGTCCGGAACCTGTGCGCCACAACAGTGAGAGGCCCGCGTACCGCCAAAAAAAAAAAAAAAAAAATTTTTTTTTCTACCGGCTTAAGGAATGTCTTGCTTGTGAACTTTGCTGTTGCCATGGAGACTGGCTGTGTAAATAGGGCCCTCACTCCAGAGTCTGCAGCCCCAGGGCATGTAAGCAAACAGTACCAGGCTGCCTGGGTTTGCCTGAGCATGGTGCCCACACCCATAGGGACTGGACTGGGCAGTCTGAGCACGCACAGTGCTGGTGCATCAGCAACGTACCTCCCTAGGCGCTGCGAGCTGGTGGGGCTGTTCTGCACACACTCTGTTCATCCTCATTTTACAGTCATCCAACCAGCCATGTGCACTGAAAGAGGGTGAGGGAAGAGCTAGAGGAGCCTCTTGGTCACATGATGAACATGAAATGGTATTTTTAGCTGAAATGTCAGAGTGGAAGGATTTTCCCAGTGGCTGAAGAATGAGATTTCCCTTTCCAGACAGGCAATGTGGCCGTCCCTTAATGAGCCCTTTGAATGCATTATCCCACCTAATCCTCACAGATACCCAGTTTTTTTTCTCAGAGAGGTTTAGTCACCTGCTCAGGGTCACACAGCAGGTATGTATCAGAGTCAGCATTTATATTCAGACCTGTGCTCTTGACTTTTCCATTACACTGAAAACCTCTGACCACGTATAGAGACCAAAATGTAGGTGGAATGATTATCTTTTAGCTTTTTTTTTTTTTTTTTTTTTTTGCCATGCCACACTGCTTGTGGGAGGATCTCAGTTCTCCGACCCGGGCCACTGCAGTGAAAGCACTGAATCCCAACCACTAGACCACCAGGGAGCTCCCTAGCTTAAATTTTTTTTTCTAATTTTGCCAGAAAACAAACAAACCAAA
>NW_020172664.1:907506-1046084 GCF_003031525.2 Neophocaena asiaeorientalis asiaeorientalis
TTGGTTCCTCCTTCTTAGGTAAAAGTTTTAAGCAGGCATTTTATACTATTAATAAGTCACTTAAGCTCATTCCCTGCAATGAACAAGGTGAGTTCAGAGAATATATCTCATCTCATGTGATCTTCACAATGACCTCGAGAAGTGGAGATGAGACTTGAGGCTCAGAGGGGTTGAGGCTGGGACCCTGATCTCTTGGCATCCTGGCCCTGCTGTCACTCTGCTTGAGTTCCTAAAGAAGAAGTATCTTCAGGAGCCTGGAAATACAGGAATGAAAGATTTTTACAAGTTTTCAGATTTGTGGGTGTGTGTATGTGTTCTGCTCATGCTAAGGTGATGTCACAGGGACCAGATTTACCCTCTCACCTGACACAACCAGAAAAGTAGATGAAATACATGCCCCAGTGGTTTCAGATACTGGGCACTAGCAGACAGGACACTGATCCCCAAGAGAGGGGGATAAATGAGCTGAGCCCTCTGAGTGCCCAGCTTCACGCCTAGAGAGCATTTCCAGGCTGCATTGCAGGACAGGCAGATCTTGGTTGTCTCCCAGAGTTGGGGAGGTGCAGGTGGGAGCCTAGAGCTAGGCGCGCGTGCACACACACACCCACCACCCATGCAGAGTGCTCCAGAGATTTGCAGAGGGTTCTGCTTGACTCCTCGCGTGTGGACTGGTCAGTGAGGAAACTACCTGAGGGCTGAGAATAGTTAATGCTCCCCCCATCCAGAGTGGGAAAACCTTCAAATTCATGAGCATCACGTAGAGTACTCAGAAGGATTTTACCTCAGGATTGTGAAGAAAAAAAGTAGATACATCATTATTCAACAGATACACTATTAGATGATATTATGAGTAGGTATGGACAATGAAACAGGTGTTATAATCGTATCCCACAGGTTAAGGAAGGTAGAGGAAAGCTTGAGCAAGTGAAGTAGAGACGTGGAAGGTATTAAAAAAGATCCAAATTGAACGTGTAGGAATGCACGTTACAATGTCTGATATAAAATGACTGTACCTGTCTAAGAGTTTGCCTTCCTAGCACTCTTATTTTTCCCCTCCATGTGTGTGTACTTGTGCATTTGAAACCATCACATATACCCCACACAAATGCACGGCAAAGGTAGAGACATCCTCTGAAGGTAAATTGTCTGCTTGGCTGTAATGTAAGAAGATAACCGAAGACCTCACAATATACCCAGGAGGAAATTTACCCGAGTTCTTGCATAAGAGGTGGTGTGGGCAAGCGGTCAGCTGCATGATCAGGACATTAGTTTGGGTCTTGGCTCTGCTACTTACTGGTTGGGTGGCTTTTGGCAGGTTTCTTCATCTTCATGATGGTGGCTGGAATACTTCCTCAGTAAGTGATAGACATAAGGGCAAATTTAATATAGTTAAGGAAAAAAATCACTTAAATTTCCTGATGAACAACATAATAGCTAATATCTGTTGTGGGCTTACCATGGGCCGGGAATTGTGCTAAAACTGCTCCACACGCAATTGGTTTTCATCTTTATAATGTCTTTGAGTCAGACAGGCTTAGTGACGTCTTAGAGAAAAATGTGGCTCAGAGAGGTTCACCAAATTGCTTAAAGTCACCCAGCTCTTTGATTGGAAGCACGTGGATTTAACTTCGTAAATCCAGAGTTTAACCTCAGACCTTCCAATGTTTATTTCCTGTGTGTGTGTGTGTGAGTGTGGGTTGAGGGCCAGAGTGCCAGGATGTGAAAGTGAGAGCACAGCATAACTAACACACACTTACACACAGGATGGTACTGGGGACTGTAGAATTAGAAAAAGCAAAAGGACAAGCCTGGGTTATGGAATATACTAACTCCCTGGGCAAGGGTTTTTTGTTTTTGTTTTGTTTTTGCTTAGAGAAAACAGAAAGACTGTGGTTTGGAATGAAATTAATTTGATGGGACGGTGTGGTATTGCTTATGAGAAATTTTTGTTTACTGGTGTACAAAAGACCTTGTGTTCAAGCTTTTAATACTTTTATTTCCCCTAGTGGTGAGACTCGCTTCTGCCACTGCCATGTGTAAACATAGCAGTGGGACTAATTGAGGCGGTCCCCATGACCTCTCCTTTTCCCCAGTGTGGTTGGTGAGAAGGGTCGAGGCAGGTTTTCTACCTGGAGTAGCTTCTCGGGCTGTGAGAAAATCTAAGCCAGAGGCAGATGGTACTTGGAACAAAACTCCCAGTTCTGATTTCTTTTTTTTTTTTTTGAAGTAAACAATCTCAAATGTTTATTATCTTCATAACAAAACAAAATATGAAGCTCAGAACTGGATCACTTGGCCATTTCTCTTCTTATCTCCTCCCAGCTCAAAATGCTTGCATCTCTTAATAGCCAGCATTCTCTTAGATCTGCAGTTCGGCTCAACACATCCAAGCCTCAGCACAATCTTCTTTGTAGTTTTAGCCTTTTTCCGGAAAATCGGCTTAGTCTGCCCACCGTAGCCACTCTGCTTCCTGTCATACCGCCGCTTTCCCTGGGCATACAGAGAATCCTTGTCCTTCTTGTACTGTGTCACTTTGTGGGGTTGGTGCTTGCCACACTTCTTACAGAAAGTCCGGCGGGTTTTAGGAACGTTCACCATGTTTGCGAGAGCGCTATCAGCACGGAAAAGCTGATTTCTTTTTAGTTCTGCTTTTTCAACAGAGCAGCAAAGCTATGCAAAGATCAAAGCTGGTTTGGGCTGGTTGGCTCTGGGTGCTGGAGAGGCTGAACCCCGCTGTTTGGGGAGATCACAGCCCTGGTGAGAAACACCCAGAGAGACTGAAAGAGAAAGACATTTCATAATAAGAGCTGTAATTATCTCCTGATTGTACTTGGAGGGACATCTCTTAGGAGAGGAAGCTTCATAACCTATAAATCATTTGCAAGGTCATTGGACTATCTTCAGTGATGTATCAATTAATTTATTCTTTCAACAGATATTTGCTTATGGCTGCTGTGTGTCAGACACTGCTCTAAGCGCTGGGGGTACTCCATGCCTTTCATGGGGCTCACATCTGAGTGGAGGCAACAGACAATAAACAAGTAAATCCACATATAGTTTATCAGATGGTGATAAATATGAAGAATGAAGCAGGGGAAAAGGGGAGAAAAAGACAGGGTAAAGGGTGTGTGTGTGTGTGCGTGCATGCACGTATACGTGCGCTGGTTTAGAAAGGTTTTTCATATAAGGATTTGCTCTGGGGTCTCTTTAATAATGAAACGTTTTATGAGACCTATGGCTTTAAAAATGCATTCAGATTCGACTAATTGGATTTTATGAGAATTCAGCTACAGCTGAAGTTTACTTCTGGTCTAATCCTGAAAATAAAAATTGTTTTCCAAACAGATTCACGGTGTATATATAGCATTGATGGTGGGGAGGGAGCTATTTGATGTACATAAGAGAAAGGATTGGTTTTAAGAACTCTGCACAGTGATTGTATAGAAATGGCTGTGGGTAGTTACAAAGGGTTCTTATCTGTTCATTCATGCCCACCTGCCCACACTCCGCATGGATAAACCCCCCTTCCTGTGATTTAGGCTGTGCATGAGTTCAGACCAGCTTTCCCTGCAAGTACTGACTTGGAGTCATATTGTTTTTAGGATCCCTTTTTCCAGAATAGTGTCTGAAATAATAATGAAAAGTGATGTTAAGCACTTACCAGATCATCCTTTTAATCCTTACAACGATACTGTTAGGTAGGAGCTGTCATTATCCCCACTTTGCAGATGAGGACACTGAGGCTCAGAGAAGTTACACGATCTGTGGTACAAGGATAAGTGAATCAGGCAGCGCTGTCTAGCGCCAAGTTCTTAGCCACTATGTTATGCTGCCCCCCTTACTTTATAAGGTCCAAGTGCTTGATGAATGAATGAGTGAATACTACTGCCTTGAGTCTAAAGGATGAGGGCATTAGACAGAGACGGAGCCTAGGAGTTCTGTTGAACTGTCCAGAACGGGCAAGCGTAGAGCCAGAACTTTGAGGACTGAATGAACAGGAGAATTGGTCAAGAGCAAATAGAAAAATAGCAAGTTACAGTCATTTATTCAAGAAATTGACTCTTAAGACATCTTCTACATGCCAGGCATTAGGCTAGTTAACCCACCCCTGGCCTTGTAGCCTCGCTGCCCAGGAGGGCTTTGGGGAAGAGACCTGGGCTTCCATTCATCTCCTTTCCCTGTTAAAGTGATGCCGTCTGCAGCAAAGGCTGGCCCTGAATCCTGCAGATACTGCCACAGCCTCCAGGCTAGTTCAGTGATTCCAAAATCTGGGCATGGCGTTTGTTACACCTCCACCTCAGGGGGCTTGTGCACTGCTAGGTTGGGGAACCACTGTGCGGACTAGGAGTTTCTAGGTTTTGTAAAACCCCTGCTCCCTTGTGATGAACGGGACAAAGGCCTCAAGGTCCTCTGACAATCCTGGTGTGGAGTAAGGAGGGGAAGCCACGGGAGGGCGCAGGTAACTAGGCCTGCCGAGTAGACTTTGATGGGAGTTTTGCTTTCTCCTTTGTTCTATTAAATAATTGATTGCTACGCCCATTTCTCAAACGTGAACCTCTATCATCACATTGAATGTACTTTTAGAAAACTGCACGTGTTCCCTGTTCCCCAGGACTGGCTTTGCCAGCTGCCTTCCCTACCCCCCTTCCTCCATCCACCCCTCCACCTGTTCTAGACCATTGTTTCTCAAACTTCCTGGGTATAAGAATTAACTAAAGAAGAAGTCTGACTCAGGGTCCTGGGGATCTGTACCCGCCCTGCTGATTCTGCTGCAGAGAAGTCTGGGGAACCACATTCTGAGAAACAGTTTTAGCAGCTAATCCAGAGCGCAAGGGTGGGCGGGTTGGGAGACTCGGAGGGTTCCCCACAGGTGAGGTGGATGGGAGACCCGGGGAGGTGCTTTCCGGGGTTCCCTGTGATAGGATTCACTGCCATGGCTGCCCCTGCCTCTCGCCCCATCTGGTAGAAAGCAAGGTGCAGGGCTTGGCGCTCCCTCCTTTTGGCTCAGAGCCAAGGGAGGAGCTCCACTGATACTGGCCTGGGGGAGGGAGAAGTCTGTGGAGGGGATGGGACCCAGCCGAGCATCCCCACTGGCCTTCTGGGCCTGGCGCAGACGACAAGGCCCAGCTGGCTGAGAGCCCAGTGCTTCAAAGTGTGGGCGAGTCATGGTCCTGCAGGAGACCTGGGAGCCACTCAGAAAAGCATTTGTTCTCCAGCCCCGTTGGGGATTGTTATTGCCCCTCGGAGGATGGGAAGTTGGTAGTTCTGCAGTCCTTGGGAGCAGAAACAGAGCAACGTGTGATTTACTTTCCAGCCTCCAACTTATTTTTCCTTTCCTTCATGAGGGAATTTCCAGTAAACCCTTCCCCAGTAATCCATGTGGGCTGTGTCCCTGCTGCACAGAAGAACA
The DNA here is from genome assembly GCF_003031525.2 of Neophocaena asiaeorientalis asiaeorientalis. Taxonomy (NCBI): domain Eukaryota; kingdom Metazoa; phylum Chordata; class Mammalia; order Artiodactyla; family Phocoenidae; genus Neophocaena; species Neophocaena asiaeorientalis. The sequence goes on from NW_020172664.1 coordinate 912,917, forward strand.
ACTCGCTAGATGTGAGTTCCCCTGATTAAGAACTCAGCCAGCAAAGCCCTTACTCACCACAGTGGCATGCGACTGTTAACATTTGCGTCCAGGCCAACGGGGAAAACATTTTCCATTTCTCTTTTAAACACACTAGACTCTGTTTTAACAAGACACAAAAGTTCTTAACCAACACTTGCATGACCGAGTTGACTAGTTGACAGTTAAACTCTTTAGTTCCTCCAAACCTAACGTCCAATTTTCAAGTAGTTGCTTCCATTGCTTAGAATTAGTTTGATATCACAGAGAGAACCAACAACAAACTATATGGGCGTTCGTGGACTGAAAGGAATAGGAGAAGGACTGGCTCTTTCTTCATTTCAGAATACATCTGCTGTTTATTATTCTTGCACCATAAGTTTCTTTTTGAGGTGTGGTCCATCCATTTTAGTGTTGGGTGGAGCCCATGGGGAGACTCTTATTTTTCCGTGAAAACACAGGGCAAATGTTTCCCCATTACTTTCACACCATAATATTTTAACATATTTATAGCATTAGTAATATGAAAGAAAAAGGGTCTTGGTTTAGTATCACCTTCTTTAAAGGAAATTGGCTTGTGGTCCGACTGGACTCTTCTTATTCCCTGTGTAGGAGGCCAAGTCATCATTTCCCAGTCTCTCACTGTATTTTGTATCCAAGCAACATCATAGAAAATAGGCCAGGCCAGGCTTGCCTTCAAAGCTGTATAGAGTTCAGACACCCAAAGGGGATGTTTTCTTCAACTTACAGTGAAAGATCTTAGATGTTGTAACTGTTTATATTTTTCTTCAATTCACTGAGCCATTAAGAATATTTTGTGGATTAAAGTCTTTCTAGGCTTTCATCTAAACAAGCACTAGCTTCAGAAAAAAGAAATTTAAGTTTTCTTTGACGTCTCCCTCCCCTCCCCCACCCCACCCCCACAAGCATAAGAATTTTATGATGAAAAAGCAAATCTTAAGAAATGGGACTAAAGGTTTCTGAAAGAAGGAATTGAGATCAGACTTCACGATTGGCTTCTTTTATTTCACTCCATTCCTGGTGTGTTATTTGTTACATCCTCTCACACCCTCTCATGGGGAGGGGAAAGCAGCAGATACTGGATGAGTCAGAATGGAGGTTGTAAAACCCATTCAGGGCCATAAAGGGCCAGCAGATGGGTTTTGTGTTTTAGGCAAAGCTGTTCTCCCCAGTTAGCCACAAGTCCCACCACTCCCTATTGTCTCACCTAATACTCACTGTATTCCACATTTCTGTTATTGGCTAAACTTTCCTCCTGACACCCTGTGGAAATTTGTTTGACTCCTGATGTTATAAGCCAATACCTTTGAAGGCAGAAAACTTGCCTAGTATTCTGGATTGTTCATTATGGGCATTTTCTAGGATATTTTCCCCCCCTAAATCAATGAACAAAGGCTTTAAGAGAAAAGAAATGTATAACATGAGAGAGTTTTCTGAATAGACATACATAGGAACATCACATATATAAGCCAGTAGCAGACTTTCAGGGCTAAAAAGGATCTGAGGAATTCTTTCAATCTACTCATTTGCAGATAATGAAGGGGGCTCAGAGATTTGGGTGACTTAGCCAAGTCCTCAAAGGAAGTTGGGACACAGAGTTAGGGGTAGAACAGGAATTGTCTAACCCAGTGGTTCTCAGCCTGTGCTGATTTTGCCTATGGGGACAACTGGCAATGTGTAGAGATGCTCTAGTGGGTAGAGGTCAGGGAAGCTGCTGAGCATCTGACAAGGCACAGGACAGCCCCCTAAAACAAATAATTATCCAGTTCAAAGTATCAGTAGGGCCGCTGTTGATAAATGCTGGTCCAACCCAGGTCAGCCCTCTTTCCACTTCAGTATCATCCCTGCATGCTGTAGTTTTTGTTTTGTTCCGGGGATTATTTATTGTTGATAGAGATTCAGGTCATCTTGGCTTTAGCAAAAGCAGATCAGTACATGTTCAAGTGTATAATGTTATGATTTTAATCATAAAGTTAGGTTATGAATCATGGAACTGTGAAGAGTAAAATCCACTGTGTTTCCATGTCTTTCCAAGGTGAGTACCAGTCAGATAACTTTTAAACCTTTTCAGATTTTGTTCTTATTGAAAAAACTGAATTAACCAACCCTGTGGCCTCCTGTCTTAAAACATGGAGAAAAGTCCATGGAGAGAAGCTCACATCCTGTGGGGCTGAGAGAGACGTGGAAGAGATTTTGCCAGGGGTTCTTACCTTGTGTGGGAGGTTTCTCTGTTTCATCAGGTGGACATGGAGTCATGGGTAGTCTCTTGTCCTCAATATATCAGGAGAATAAAAACCCAAGTGAGAAGAAAACATACGGATGTTAAAAAAACAAAAACAAACAAGATACTAACATACAGAGTGAACATACTCATCTGAAAAATTACTCTGTAAAGGTCCCATCAATTCTCAGCATCGACAGAGAGACCTAATTTCTATATTGACCTAAAAGGGCTGAAAAGTGTACTCTTAATCCTCTGGAGGCAAAATTTTTCTTTTCTGACTCTACTTGTGATATTAGAAGAGAGCAGAATCCATCATGGTTGTTGAATGTCTTGGGTGTGTTTGTTTCAAGTCAGTGCACTCTTCCAAGAAGCCCTGTGCCAGTGGCTCACATCGTGGGGTAAGTTGTGTGAAACAGGGTGCCATAGCAATGTTTGGTCATGTGTGATATAATATACCTATTCTCAGAAAGTGAAGTCACTTATTCTGAGTCACTGGACGTACGTGGTTGGATGACAGACGCTGAATCTACAATCTGGTCCTATTTCTGAGGTCCGAGTGGGGGATGAGAATACAGATATATGTCAGGTTAAAAATAATGTGTCTATGTTGACATCAACTCTCACTTCCTGATTTTAAAACAAAATGGACAACATTTTTCAATGAAATGAATACTTCTCCACAGGGGGATCTTTCCTGATTATTGTTTTTGCCTGAAAGCCCAGAGCTATTTTTATTCTCAACTACGGTTTCTTCACCGTGGGGTTTTTGGTATAAGTACTCTCTCCTGTCATTTTGAGGACTTGATATTTAGCTTTCTAACTTTATGCTAACGATAATCCAGGCTATCATATCTGCTATTGTTAGTATAAGTCGCTGCAAATATAGACAAGATATAAGTAAATAGCATTTAAAAATTCTTACTATTTCTCTTTTCCTTTTTCAGTATCTATACTGAGAGCACACCCCTGGACTCTCTTTGCTTTTTTATTGCATTTCACAAAGGGAACTCTTTCAATTCACCCACTCTCATACCATGTTGTGTGTTATAACCCCAATTTACAGACTATATTCCACAGGTTACACTTTTATATTGACCAACTCCCTGGGGATGTGTGTTCTATAAATTTTTTGATCATGTGCCCTAACTACAAAAATGTTTCTTTCCTTCATTCAGTAAATATCTATTAATAAGCAAACTATGTTCCAAGCACTGGGGTTAGAGGAATGAACAGAACAGGAAAAACCTCTGCCTTTCAGGAGCTTCACTATAGTAAGGAGGGACACAGGTGTACTTCTGTACCGGTATGTTATGTGCGCTAAGAGGTAGATGGTCAAAACTACAGTAAGATATCACATCACACCTGTCAACATGGCTGTCATCAAAAAGACCACAAGCAACAAATGTTGGCAAGGATGTGGAGAAAAGGGAACCCTTTTATACTGTTCGTGGGAATGTGAATTGGTGCAGCCACTGTAAAAACAAAACAAAACAAAACAGTATGGAGGTTCCTCAAAAAACTAAAAATAGAGTTACCATAGGACCCAGCAATTCTACTTGGGTATATATTCAAAGAAAATGAAAACACGATTTCAAAAACATATCTGCACCTCAATGTTCATAGCAGCATTATTTACAATAGCCAAGATACGGAAGCAAGCTAAGTGTCCATTGACAGATGAATGGATAAAAAAGATGTGGCACATACACACAATGGAATATTACTCAGCCATAAAAAAGAATGAAATTTTCTTGTTTGCAACAACGTGGGTGGACCTGGAGGGTATTATGCTTAGTGACTGAAGTAAGATAGAGAAAGAAAATTCTGTATGTTATCACTTATGTGTGGAATCTAAAAAATAAAACAAATGAAAGAATATAACAACAAAAAAATAAGAGGTGGATGGGTAAGCGGTAGAGGCTGAATATAATCCCCTGGGGTCCAGGAAGAGAAAGAAGTGCATACATCCAACTTCTGAATGATGCTCCACAGCATGTGAGTTACCAAGTTACCCCATCAGTAAACTAGCAACCTATTTACACTGCAAGAAGGTTTACTTGGGGGGATGTTTTTACAGTGGACAATGTTGGTTTTTTTTATCGCTCGAATGTTCCCAGGTGGCCTTTATTTCGCAAAACTATTTCCATTAAAATTATTTCCTATACCACTTTTACTATATGATACTATTCAAATGAAAAGCAATCAGCAAACTTACAAATTATGCACTTTTAAGTCATTTCTTCTACGTTGAGGCTGTACACATCAGACAGCATCAGTGCCCAGGCCTGAGTCAGTGAATTCCTAACGCTCTTCCATTAACCTGGACTCGGACTTTCACATTCGGTCAGATATCTGTTACACCAAAGCAGCTTCTGAACCATGTGTTACCTGGCCCAGGTGGAAGCTTAGATTTTCTATGTTCTTTTGTGGTTTCCTCAGCCCATTACTACATCAATTAGCCAGTCTCTGAAGACCATGGCCTACATGAGATGAAGTTTACTACTGCTACTACCTACATGAAGGATGATGGAAACAAAACAAAGAAACAAACAAAAATCAAAAAATTTTAGGAAATAAGGTGAAAGTGAGAAAAACTTCTGCATGAGACCTGTATTTTCTGTTGCTGCTTTAAATTACTACAAACTTAGTGGCTTAAAATGTCACAATTTTACCACCTTACAGCTCTACTGGTCTGAAGTCCAGTGGGCTTACCTGCAAAATGAAGGTGTCAGCTGGGCTGTATTCCTTCTGGAGGCTCTAGGGGAGAATCCATTTTCTTGCCTTTTCCAGCTTCTAGAGTCCGCCTGCATTCCTTGGCTTGTGGTCCCTTCAAACTAGTGACAGCTTGTTGAGTGTTTCTTGCAAGTCTCTTGCCTCTTCCCCATCACCCTCTTCTGCTTTCAATCCTGGATTATCTGGGTAGGCCCAGTCTAATCATATTAAGGTCAGCTGATTAGCAACCTTAATTCCCTCTGCTACCTTAAACTCCCTTTTGTTTTGTATCACAACATATTAACAGGTTACAGTGGACAATGTTTTATGAATCCTTTTAAATGTCCATTACAGAAGAATGCCTAAACTTTGTCCTACTTTTCTCTCTTCCTGTATTCTTCGAGGTTATATTCAGTCTTTGTCTCTCACCCATCGATCTCATTTGTGACTTGAAATTTCCCAGGCACCATAGTTTGACTCTTGAAATGACTGCTTGTTATGGAGACATGGTGGCTGCTGTGTGATGGTTACCGCCAAAATACCCTGCTAGGGAGAGCACAAAATGGCCCACGCTTCATTTTGAGTGATTTTGATGCTCGCAGATGAATAGGAAGAGGATTGGGAGGTCCAGTGTGGAAATGGAAACATGCCTCTTATGTGGGTAACTGTGTGCTTTTTCCTTTCCCCTGCAGGTTAATTGGCACGGCCACCGTAGCCCTGAAAGACCTGATTGGCAACCAGAGCCGATCGCTGCCCTACAAACTGATCTCCCTGCTAAACGAAAGGGGGCAAGAGACTGGGGTGAGCATTTCCCTCTTGTTGAATGGCTTTGAAGGGAGATGGCTTTGCAAAGGTTCATTGAGACAAGAGTGTGAAATTATAAGTAGCTCACTACACACACACACACACACACACTCTCCCTACTGGGGCTGAGGTAAATAGGTGCATTTACAAATGATATGGCCTCATCCTGTACTCATATTGACAGAACTACAAAGTAGATAAACTTGATTTTCTATATCAGAATACTGTAGCGTGAGTGGGACCCTCTCTTGGTACAGCTCTGGGCATATTCACTTGGTTGTTAACATTTGTATGGTGAGTGTAGCTCTGTGTATCAGATACTCTTTGAAGCATTCTATAGAAGGTAGTTCATTAATATTAGACCAGAATACCAAGATGTTAATGTCATGATTTTTAAAAAATTAAATTTATTGATTTTTGGCTGCGTTGGGTCTTCATTGCTGTGCACGGGGCTTCTCTAGTTGCGGAGAGCAGGGGCTACTCTTCGTTGTGGTGCACAGGCTTCTCATTGCAGTGGCTTCTCTTGTTGCGGAGCACAGGCTTTAGGTTCCTGGGCTTCAGTAGTTGCAGCGCGTGGGCTCAGTAGTTGTGGCTCACGGACTCTAGAGCGCAGGCTCAGTAGTTGTGGCGCACGGGCTTAGCTGTTCCGCAGCATGTGGGATCTTCCCAGACCAGGGCTCGAACCCGTGTTCCCTGCATTGGCAGGAGGATTCTTAACCACTGAGCCACCAAGGAGGTCCCCATGGTCTTTATTATTCCACTGGCAGCTGAACGTTTTCTGATCACAGCCTCTCTAAACAAGTACACACTGATATTGTCTGATATGAGACCAGAAGAGAGAGACTCTTTTTCAAGTGCACTTTAAAAAAATGGATTCTAGCATCACCGCTCTCAGATTTCTTAAGATTGCTAACAAGCACTCATAAAGCTAATATGCTTGCCCTGTTAACCTCTGACCCCTTCGTTTTCCAAACAATTTGTCAATATTTTGCTTAGGAGCCTGGGCAAAGGGAGAAAATTTAAAAGAGGCCATCCCTAAAGGCAAGAATGCATTAATGCCCATTAGGAATGTCAGTTTTGCTGGTCTAGTCTCCAAAACTTATAGGTTTGCTGTGAATTAGCATTCTAATCATAAAATGTAAATTCAGAATGTCAGCTATCGTCTGTCTACCCAAAACTGGCTGAGAGAAATGATACTAAGGGAAGATGGTACAAGTCAGTGATTTTTCTGGCTGTTTTTTTCCTCTTTAAAGCAGAGAAGAAAGCATATGTAGAACCCTGAAATGGCAGAATTGTAGTCATTGAATGGAGTAAGGAAGAGTGAGGGCCTCAGGCCTGGCCCCCTGGTATCCCCTTACCCCTGTAAGAGGGCCTGGAGCACCTCGGTGGATCCTGAAGTTATTGGGAAGCCATTGATACAGAGGTCGAGCCATTCATGGACTCTTCTGGGTTTGAAAGGTGGATTCTTCAAGTTTGGCAATTGAGCCCCTCATTGCATTCGGTGTTCCTATTGTGGCCTGGTTGTAGCCGTGAGACGCTGCTCTTATGATTCTATATTTGCCAAGAAACTGCTGTCAGAGGCATCATTTATTATCCTGTTCAGTGTCTCCCAGGTCATAGTTCTTAAGTTGGCAAAGAATGTGCTGATCCATGAGGGAGTATTTACTAATGAGCAGACAGATGGGAAAAAACAGGGCAATGTGTGTGTGTGTGTGTGTGTGCGTGAGTGAGTGAGAGAGAGAGTTTACCAGATGTAGCAAAAGTAGCAAATGGAAGTGTGGGATGCCCATTTAAATTTGAATTTCAGATAAACAGTGAACAATTTTGTACTATAAATATGTCCCAAATTTTATGTCCTGTATTTTATCTGATAACGTGTGTGTGTGTGTGTACCATTCTTATTTTCAAAGGACTTCTTTTATTTTGAGGTTTATCTTTCCTCAATTTTGCTGTTAAAAGTCCTTTATTTTGTGAAATGATTATAGTAGTAGATGGTAGTTGAGGGCATGTGTTTGGCAAAATAAAAATTAGCGACCCTATGTTGAGTCCCCTCGCAAACTTTTTTGAAATTTTATCGGTTCACAAAATATGAAAGTATAGGAAACTCTGCCCTAAAATAATGCCCCACGTGAGAAATTTAACTCAGATTTTAAAAATAGGAATAATTTTATCTCCTGTAACGAGTTAGTATGTTTCTTCCTTTCTGATAATGAAAGGTTATGTATAACATTTTATGTTCTCCTTCTTGCCTTGGCTTCTAGCCAACTTGGGGTCATATTTAATGCAAGAGGGATGGCACTTATCTTCATCTTCACGTTTTGCATCTTTGTTTCCTCTTTAATCAGACTTGTTTCCCTTTTTTTTGAACCCCATTTTATGAATCACATCGCTTTATAACTTTTTGTTAGTCACTTAAAATTCTTTTTGGAGAGAAGTGTGAAAATAAATTTCAGCAATTAACAAAGACGTCAATGAGCAAACAAAAAAACTTAAACACTTAGAATGATCCTCTGTGACTGTAATTCTGTGATTGGAGGCCATCTCCACCCTAGGAAGGAGGTTTGTTATGAGTTCAAGCTTCCTTGTCGCAAAACTTTCCTCCAGTTATGAGGCTGCCCCTTAGCAATGATACACTTGGCAACCTGTACCAGGTAACTGCTTTCCCAGGTGCGTCCACTCCACCTGGGCCCACACGGTGGGAAGATATGAACAGTGGAGGGTATGTCGTCCTTCTCTCTCTTCTCACTTTCCCATCCCCCTGCTCACCCCTGCTAGAAATTTTACTCCTGCTGAATTGGTTTGTGTTGAGTCTATAGCATTCTGATGCCCTGCACTGATTCTGTCTGCCACGAATTTTTTCTACCCAGGCCACCATTGACCTGGTGATCGGCTATGATCCACCTTCAGCTCCACATCCGGATGACCCCAGTGGGACCAGCGTGCCAGGCTTGGGAGGTAAGCTGACCCTCCTGAAGGCCCAGCCTACACCAGGGAGGATCTACTAATGGCACACAAGGACTCTCCAAGGAAGCTCTCCTTGTCACTATACTATCTGTAGCTCCCTGCCCACCTAGACAGGGCCCCATGAGGCAGGTGGAGCTGCCCTGAACTGGACATTACAAGAGTTTACCAAATGCCCTTCAAAGGAGAGGGGACAGCAAGGCAGTCCTTTACTGTTGCCAAAATTCGGTGACAGAATACTGGTGCCAGATTAAATCTTGGAGGCAGAGTTTTGGGTGAAGTAGAAAGAAATAGCTTTATTGCTTTGCCAGGCAAAGGGGGCCACAGGGGGCTCACGCGCTCAAGATTGTGTGTCCCACCCTGGAGGGGGTAGTGAGGAATCTTACAATGTTCAAGGAGCAGGGCGTGATCAGCTCGTGGGCATTCTTCTGATGGGTTGATGGTGAGGTAGTTGGGAGTCAGCATCATCAACCTCCTGTTTCCAACGGGTCTGGGGTCTGCGTGCTTGTGGACAGCATACAGTTAACTTCTCCCACCTGGTGGGGGGTTTCAGTATCTGCAAAGCAGCTCAAAGGACACGGCTCAGAATAGTATCTGTAGTCCTTGAGGAAGAAGTAAAGGTCCCGGACTTTGTTTAACGGCTGAAGTAGTAGTATTTTGTCTTGCTTGACTGTTCTTTCTTTCTGCATTTTCTCACTTCTCTGATTAAATTTGTTCTGTGACTGAAGTTTTTCTACAGACAAAAGGCAGGCGGAGGACACGGGCGGGGTCTGTTCTGGGAAGGCCTCATAGGGTCCTGCTTGGTTACATGACTGAGCAGCCTCACGTGAGCCCATCCAGCAGAAGGTTCCAGGCAGGGCTTTGCTTTGGGTTCGTAGCTTGCACCCCATACACCGTTGCCTGGTTCTGAGTCTCAGGAGTGGCCTGTACTCTCTTCACGTGTCTTCACCTCCCAAATGTACCATCACCAGGCTGCGCTCTCAGCCACCAGTCTCGTGGTCGGAGCCCTTGGATTGGAGCCTCTCTCTCCCTTGGCCCTGACCCCCTCCCGCCTCCGAACAGCCCCTCGGTCCTTTAACCAGGTGCTTCCTGCCGCACAACCCACCTTGTGCTCTTTGTTCGCGGATGTGGGTTGTGGGTCATTCAGGGTCATCACATGCTGCTTTGGATGGGGTTGGGGTGTGGGACTCCGGGGGGGGGGTTTGGGCCGCAGGTGGAGGGCAGTCTACAAGACAGTCAGGCCTTTCACACAGCTGAGTCCGACCTCCTCTTAGCGTCTTTCCAGGGTGACGGGATGTTAGACGTGTCTCTGTAGCTTCCTCTGTGCGGAGGGGTCTCACCAGACGCCCCCGTCTTCCCAGCCTTGGCGTGCACCCCAGGGAGGGAGGGCCCACTCGCCCCGCCTTGAAATCCCTCAGCCAGGGTGGGCACCTGGCCCTGGTTCCTGCCAGGCCTGGCTCTTCCGGTCCTGGCTTCTCTGAGTGTTTCTTGGTTCTGAACTCAGCTCTCTGGTCACCTGAGGGGTCTCCTTGGCACCTGTGGCAGCACCTCCCTTTCTGCCCTGTGATGTCTCTGCCCCCTTCCTGTGTGACGTCTTGTCTGCCTCAGCCCCATCCCAGCCATTGCCCCTGCTTGCCCAGCCCACAGATGACCCGATATTAAGGTTTGGGCCCATTAATTGACCATGTAGTTGTGTGTCCAGCATGGGTCACCTGGCCCCTTCTTCCTTGGGGACATTTGGGCCTGACATAGCCCCTTACCTCTTATAAGGGTACCAGCACATCAGCAACGTGCTCTGCCTCCACCCTCTGCCCACCGGCGCCACGGGCACGCTGCTCTGTCCTTGGACACTCTCGGCCCCGCAAGGGCCCTGTGGGTGGCTTGAGCACATCTGTGGCTCCCTTTGCTGCCAGAGCAGTGATGACAGATACACCACAGAGGAAACAGCACAGTCCTGAGCAGCACGCCAGCAGGGGCTGAACCAAGTGGTCCGACCAATTTCTTTCTCCTCCGCCGATGCCCGCTGTCACCAGCGTTTGCTTCGGCCTCGGAAGGACAGTAGGAACTTACGGGCCCAAAAAGGCAGCACCAACTGGTGGGCTCTCTGGTGTAGCCTCTGAATTGGGAGGACCAGGGTGCCTTTTCTTACACTGATATTTTTCCTAAGCCAGATCCTATTTATTAGTTTCCTAAGGCTGCTGTAATAAAGTACCACAAACTGGGTGGCTCAAACTATAGAAATGTATCCTCTCGCAGTTCTGGGTTCTAGAGGTCTGAAATCAAGGACTCTAAGGGAAATTCTGTTCCATGCCTGTGTCCTAGCTTCTGGTGGTTGCTGCCAATCCTCGGTGTCCCTTGGCTTGTAGACCCATCACTCCAGTCCCTGCCTCTGTCATCACACAATGTTCTCCCTGTGTGTCTCTGTCTTCACATGGAGCTCTCTCTGTGTGTCAGTGTCCAAATTTCTCACGTCTTATATGGACACTAGTCATTGGATTCGGCCCACCCTAATCCAGTGTCCTCTCAGGTTAACTTGATTACATCTACAAAGACCCTATTTCCAAATAAGATCACATTCTGAGGTTACAGATGGGCAAGACTTTTGGGAGGACACTATTCAGCCCTGTGTACTGGTAGATAAAAGACAGTTTCATTATGTTTATTCCATTTCAAGAGCCAAAATGTTAAATGGGCCCTTTTGAGGTACCCCTTGAGCCGGGCCTTTAGGAAAAAAATAGCACTGAGGTTCATTCAAGTAGAAAGAGTAAACTTATAGTTTACAGTGAACTGGCATCACACAACTTCTTAGTATTTATGGGGTACAGAAATTGGTTGCTGGGTTTCCTTACCCATTGCTCAGTGCTGCAGTGAGGGTGGTAATTCTTTAAAATACAGCTCCTCCCCTCCAGGAACTTGCAGTCCAGGTTTGGAGACAAGACTTTTTTTTTTCTGAAAGTGTAACGTTATGGATAAGAGCAAGGGCTTTGGGGTCACACTAGCCTAGGTTAGATGCTATGTCTGTTGTTAATTAGCTGTGTGACCTTGGGTAAGTCACTAAACTTGTCTGAATCTCAGTTACTCTACTGTAAGGTGGGGGAGAACAGTAGCACATCATGAAGTGGTCGCAAGGATTAAATGAGATAATGCGTAGAAAGCACTTAGCCCAGTGCCTGGCGTAGAGTAAGTTCTACCTTAATGTGGTCTTTATTATTATCATTATCACAAAAACAATTCTGGGTAGCTGTAGTTATGAGCTCAGTTGAGTGCCACAGTCTGTATGAACATTCAAATTGTTTCCTCTAAAAAGCAGAGTTATTAGAAAAGAATGATCTGCTTTGGCTCAGGGTCATGTTGAGATGACTAAATGTTTTTTTGTTAAATATCTTAAAAAAGGGGGGTGGGTTGTGTCCTAATGGACCAGGAAGACTTTGAGAATAAGCCAGTTATCAAGCGGTTGGGAGTGTAGGGGGAGGTCCCATCTCCTGAGATGGACCCTTGTAAGCCCAAGCTCAGAAAACACGCCATTTCCCCAGAGCAAAGACTGCTTCCTTAGAAATGAGAAAAGCACTAACTCTTGAAATTTTAAACCCACTGGGGAGAAAACCCTTGCCGTCCAGGCTCCCTTTGCCCAAGGCTCCTCTCCTCACCTCTTGGGTTGTCTTGGCAGCACACGTCAAGCTCCAGCAGTGCTTGTGGACCGAGTCCCCCATCCTCTTAGGAAGCTAGCTGGTTTCCAGCGGGTTCCAATGGCAGGTGGCCAAGGTCTGCCTCAGAAGTTCTTTTTAATACCTGATACTGCTGGACGGAGATAGGAAATGAGCCAGAACTTGGGTTCCTTTTATTTGGATTTCAGAGAACATTAGCAAATGCTGGCCTGCAAATGAGCTGTGTCCGCAGGGCAATTTTATGTTTAAGTGTGAAATGACAGAGTGAAATTTATTTATTTGAAAAATGAACAGGTTTCTTTGATCTGGAAGTGCCATCTTTGTTCTATGAGATTAACATTCACCACAGCTGGTGGCGTGGTGGATAATTATTTCATAATCTGGCTAAAAGAAACTTAAAAAAATCTTTTAATGTCCTAGATTATCTGGATTTTTTTAAAACTTTTTTTTATTTGGCTGCATAGGGTCTTAGTTACAGCACGTGAGATCTTTCGTTGCAGTGCGTGGGCTCCAGAGCTCATGGGCTGAGTAGTTGTGGCATGCGGGCTCTCTAGTTGTCCCGCAGCAAGTGGGATCTTAGTTCCCCGACCAGGGATCTAACCTGCGTCCCCTGCATTCAAGGTGGATTCTTAACCACCGGACCACCAGGGAAGTTCCTATCTGGATGTTTTAAGATAAAACTTTTTTTGTCTTAATGTGAAATTCAACTAAGCAAAGATATCTTTGAGTACTTAGTACAACTCCATGTTAAGGAAGACACTAAGGAAAAAAACCCAACACCTTACAGTCTTGGGGGAAATAAGAGCAATAAACATGAGACAGAAATAACAGCAAGGCAGCCACACCTCCTGCCATCACAGACCTTAACATAAACAGAACATCTGGCCAAGAAACTGGTTTTTTTCACTTTCCTTAAATTGACTCTTTAAAAATCTTTACCATTTTGTATAAAAGTAACGAGTCCACTCCCTCTAATTTAAATATCAATAGATCTTTTCAAATTTTAAATCATGAACTCATTGGGGGTGTTTTTTGAGTTCAAAAGCTTATCTGCTTATAAAAATATAAACATCACAGGGAATATAAGACACAGGAACATACAAATCTCTCGTAGTCCCAACCTACGATAACCACTATTCACCACGACTGATATTGATTTTAAAGGTTACCATCCACATAGTGGGATCTGCAAAGAAGAAATTTGAAATGTTAATGATAGAACACAAAAGTGAAGATTTTCAGGAAAATTCACCTCTGCAAGTTGAAGAAACTAATTATGACCGTAGACCACGGGAATTGAATACTTCAGAGGTTCTTGGGTTTTGCTTTTTGGTTTTTTAAGACTCTTCTTTAAGAGAAGTTTTAGGTTTACCACAGAATTGAGAAGAATATACAGAGATTTCCCGAATGCCCTCTGCCCCCACGTATGCATTGCCTTCCCCATTATCAATGTCTCTCACCAGAATGGTGCATTTTTTTTTAACAAAGGATGAACCTGCATGGACGCATCGTAATCACCCAAAGTCCATCGTTTACCTTAGAGTTCACGTTTGGTGTTTTACGTTCTACAGGTGTGGACAAATGTATAATAGTCTATATCTATCATCATAATATCATACAGAATATTTTAACTGCCCTAAAAATCATCTGTGCTCTGCATATTCGTCGTCTTCCCGCACACACCCCCAACCTTTGGTAACCACTGATCTTTTATCTCCATAGTTTTGCCTTTTCCAGAGTATCACAGAGTTGGAATTATACAGTATGCAGTCTTTTCAGATTGGCTTCTTTCACTTAGTAATGTGCATTTAAGGTTCCTCCATGTCTTTTCATGACTTGATAGCTCTTTTTTCAGTGCTGTATAATACTCCATTGTCTGGATGTACCGCAGTTTAGTTATCCGTTCACCTACTGAAGGATATCTTGGTTGCTTCCAAGTTTGGCAATTATGAGTAAAGCTGCTATAAGTTTCCATGTGCAGGTTTTTGTATGGACCTAAGTTTTCAACTCCTTTGGATAAATGCCAAGGAGCATGGTTGCTGGGTGACAGGGTAAGAGTATGTGTAGTTTGTAAGAAACCACCAAACTGCCTTCTGAAGTGGCTGTACCAGTTTACATTCCCACCAGCAATGGATGAGAGTTCCTGTTGCACCAACATTTGGTGTTGACCGTTCTAATAGCTGTGTAGTGGTATCTCATTGTTTTAATTTGCATTTCCATGATGACATATGATGTGGAACATCTTTTCCTATGCTTATTTGCTAACTGCATATCTTTGGTGAGGTTTCTGTTAAGGTCTTTGGCCCATTTTTTACAGGTTGTTTGTTTTCTTATTGTTGATTTTTTTTTTAATTAACTTATTTTTTGGCTGCGTTGGGTCTTGGTTGCTGCGTGTGGGCTTTATCTAGTTGTGGCAAGCGGGGGCTACTCTTTGCGGTGCGCAGGCTTCTCATTTGCAGTGGCTTCTCTTGTTGCGGAGCACGGACTCTAGGCTCATGGGCTTCCGTAGTTGTGGTACGCAGGCTCAGTAGTTGTGGCTCATGGGCTCTAGAGTGCAGGCTCGGTAGTTGTGCCACAGGGGCTTAGTTGCTCTGCGGCATGTGGGATCTTCCCAGACCAGGGCTCGAACCTGTATCCCCTGCATTGGAAGGTGGATTCTTAACCACTGCACCACCAGGGAAGTCCCTATTGTTGAGTTTTAAGATTAAGAGTTGTTTGTATATTTTGGATAACAGTCCTTTATCACATGTGTCTTTTGCAAATGTTTCCTCCACTTCTTGGCTCGTTTTCTAATTCTCTTGATATTGTATTTCACAGAGCAGAAGTTTTTAATTTTAATGAAGGCCAGCTTATCAATGATTGCTTTCATGGATCAGGTCTTTGGTTTGTATCTAAGGGGTTCCCTTTTAAGGAATGCTTTCCTGAAGCTCTTATTTCAAAATGACAAAGGTTGAAGAGCCTGGGGCATAGGTGGCTTAACTGAAAGTGTGTGGTGTCAGAAGGTCTGCTTTTCATTGCCTGCCTCTGAGACTTTCCCCATGACAGAGGGGTGGGCTGACTCAGGCCACTGGCTTGACCTTCTGAAAACCTGTTACTTTGCCAACTTGATTTGCCAGATGTCATTTAACTTGACTGGAGCCTACATCCCCATGACCAGAATAAACTACTTTTAAAATCTCACATCTATTTTTGAAGAACAATCTGTTAAAAGTATACATTGTTCAATGCTAGAAGTGCAAAAAAAAAAAAAAGAAAAAAACGAAAAACATTCATAGCTAGAGTTGGCCACTTCAAATTCATTTCATTCCATGAACACCAGAGTCACTTTGCTTGAAGTTAAATTCAATCTGGTTCAGAAAACGTTTACTGATACCTGTCTATAGAGCATACAGAGGTGAGAAAGGTATTGTTTGCCACCAGGAGCTTGTGTTTCAGTAGAAAGGTAAGATATAAACATGAATAACTATAGGTCAGAGCTGAATCTAATAAATTCCTCAAGGGAAGACTAAGCTAATTATTATGTGGGAAACAATTTCTTAGAGAAAGTGCTTTTTCAGCTGTGTATTTCAACTGTGTATCCTTACCGCCTAGTACAGCACTTGGAAAACCACAGTGTCCAATAAATGCATGGTTGATTGAATGAATGAATGAGTGAATGATGGATGAGCAATAGATATGGTTTAAATTTTTGTTCAAGAGGCGCATTTTGGTGAACACTAGTGTATAGGCCAAAGTGACTGATTCATTCAGAGGAGTAATAAAAGGGAAGCATGTTCTTGAGGGCTGGGAGTGCCAGACTGAGACATTTGTCCTTGATGAACAGACCTTGAGGATCCATGGGAAGTTTTCTGAACAAGGCACTGTCTTGTTCAGAGCTGCCCTGGAACGTGATCAATGTGTTAGAACATCATTGCAGGCACTGTTTGCACGATTAGGTCTCTAATTGGCTTTGTCCAGCAAACTGATTGTATTAGGCCATTCCCCCCCCAACCCCCGCAGGTTATTTAGGAAAGTTGAAGTGATGATAATAAACAAGTGGCTCTTTAATTTTAGAGACATAGTAAAATCATCGGGGGAAATCTTTAAATGTGCAGATTTCCAGCACCTATCTCCAGAGGGTCTAATTTAGCTGATCTGAAGGGGAACCCCCCAATCTGTATGGTTAACACGAGCTTCCAGGAGATCCTCATGAAGGCTGATTATGGAGCTCACTTTGAGAAGCCATGGAGTTGAGCATTTTATCTGGTTAACATTATCTTGTCCTGATCCAGGCAGAGCTCTTTGGGCAGCATTTCCAAGCTTGGCTCACAGCCTCCATCAGTCAAAGGTAGATGCTGCCAGAATTTCCCTGCCAGCCTGTGTTTGCATCACTGTTTGGTTACAGGCACTTTTACGGTACCTTTGCTTTGGTCAATGTATTGGAACTGTTCCAGAAGATTCTCAGGGCCCATATAGTGCCATTTACCCAAAAATCAGAGTGAAAGGTAATGAATTGCTTATGGTTGAATGCAGATATTTATTTATATGACTTTTAGCATGTGAGAAACCCAGCAAAGTTATTGTTCAACATTCCAGCTAAATCGGCATATTATCTCCAAAATGTCTTCATGCTTAGAAACTTACTCTCTCGTGTTCTGCTTTGTACTTTTTAACTTCCACTGATGATACCATACCAGCCTTCTCCTGATTTTGCAATGACCTTTGGCCCAAGGTAATTAAATTCTGCCTTAACCAGTATGACCATTTAACAAGACCTTGTCATGAGAAGCAAAATTAATATCACAGGAAGAGATTGGCATTCTAGGACTCTGGAAAAACAGGGTTGCTGTGGGGAAATAGTAAATATTGACAAAACAAATAAAGCAAAAATATTCATAAAGAAAGGCGTCTCCATCAAGGAATGGAAGAGGATTAGGTGGGATCGTGGCCCAATTGGTGCTTAGGTGGAAGAGATGAGAGGCATGGGAAGTGTTTGGATAAAGAAGCCTGCTGGCTAGGGTAGTCCTAGCCACCCTGATTGCCTATTTTCTCTGTGAAATAAGGAGGAAGGTCGCTAGCTGATGGTGAGAAGGATAGAGAGAATGTTGGAAGCTTTCAAGGTGCAAAACAGGTGGGAGTTCAGAACGGTGAAGGGATTTGACCTTGTTGGCTAATCAATGGCCATATCAAACCAGGATTTAGGAGAACTTGGACATAGGTACTTTGGAAACATGGTAGGATAGCTGGGCAATCCTGCGAGTCCACTGAAGGTTTGAGATCATGCAATTAAAGTGACACTAGTCAGTAAGGTGTGTGTTCAAGTTCAGTTACCTTTGTGAATGAGTATAGTAAGTGGAGAGTCAAATGAACCAGGTGAGTACGATGAAGTGAGGGGAGGGGAGGGATTGAGGGGCACTTAGAGGAGTGATTGCAGTGTTAGATCCCAGAATCTAACAGGTTAGGAGAAAAGGACATGAAGTGGGGGGCAGGGGATGTGATGTGGTCCATAGATTGGGGCAGCCTGTGTGACTGCACACTGTGGACTGGAGTCATAGAAAGAACAAACTGGAAAGATACAAAAGATGGCCACTGGAGTCCTGTCTACAGAGAAACTCAGGATGTGATCTTTTTGAGAATAGGGTCTTTGCAGATGTAATCTGTTAAATGAGGTCATACTGGATTAGGGCAGGCCCTAAATCCAATGACCGGTGTCCTTATGAGAGTAGGTGAGAACCCACAGACACACAGGGGAGAAGGCCATGTGACAACAGAGGCAGAGGTTAGAGTGATGCAGCCATGAGCCAAGGAACACCAAGGATTGCCAGGAGCCACCAGCTACTAAGAGGCAAGGAAGTCTTTTTCTCTAGAGACTTCTAAGGGAGCATGGCCCTGCCAACATCTTGATTTTGGAATTCTGGGTTTTGGAACTGTCAGAGAAATTTTGGTTGTTTTTTTTTTTGTTTTTTTTTTTTTGTGGTACATGGGCCTCTCACTGCTGTGGCCTCTCCCGTTGCGGAGCAGAGGGTCTGGACGCGCAGGCTCAGCGGCCATGGCTCACGGGCCCAGCCGCTCCGCGGCATGTGGGATCCTCCCGGACTGGAGTTCGAACCCGCATCCCCTGCATCAGCAGGCAGACTCTCAACCACTGCACCACCAGGGAAGCCCAAATTTTGGTTGTTTTAAGTCACCCAGTTTGTGCTACTTTGTTACAACAGCCCTAGGAAGCGAATACAACCAGCAACTTCCTATTCAGTCAGCAGTTCCTAACTTTTGCCTTTTGTGGTCATGAAACACTCATACTTTGTAGATCCTCTTGGCTGTGTTCCACGGCATGCCTGGGTCTCAGTGTGGGGCAGGGCACGCCAGTTCAGTGGCTAGTGTTGGGTAATTTCACAGCTTGTGCAGAAGGGTGTGTTTGGCAGTGCCGTAAGGGCCCTGGTCATTCTTTGTGGAACACTTAGGGTGTTAGCATTGTTTAATTTCTGTGCAGCTTCCTGCCACATAAAGGGGCGATTTCCTGCTCAGACAGCCTTTTGCTGCTACGTAGAGATGCAGGTGGTAGACAGGACTTGGTGTGGTTTCCCTCTGATCCATCCCTTCAGCCTAAAGTCTGACAGTAGAAGTTTCCAGAAGAAATTGGCCTTTGCTACCTGCAGTCTGTTTCTGGAACATCCATCAAGAGCTTAAAGAGGATTTGTTCAGAGTCCAGCACCACAAAGGGCTACGATTTACCCCTTCTTTTGCCATAAACAACCACCAACCCCAAGTGGAACAGTCCACAGCAGGGAGGAAATCTCACTTGGGCCCAAGGTGGTCCGAGAAAGTTCATGTTAGTTGTTGGAGGAGCCTTAAAGTCATGTGGCCCAGCCATTGCCCAGTCTGGAACAGGTTTGCACAGGGGAGCCTGACTGTCCGTGCTTCCCCGAGGCTGGTGCCAGGGTTGGGAAGAGTGCCCTCCCCCCTCCAGCATCTGGGTGCCCTCTCCCGCGAGCCTTGTGGGAGCTTTGCCAAACTGCTGGAGAACTCTAGAAGGCTCAGGCAGGGGTCAGGATGTCCTCATTCGTTTGTTTCCCCAATCCACATTCATCAAGCCCCTGCTATGTACTAGAAGGGTGCGTGTCAGGCACAGGGCAGGTACAAAGAAGGAAAGGGCAAGCCCCCAGCTTCTGAAGAGTGGATGGTAGTGGGGAGGCGCACAGGTTAATAACAGGTACAAGACTGGTGAGGACTGGATAGAACAATGTGTGGTAGACACGAGAGGGGGGACTCACTCTATCCGGTGGGGGTGGTGGGGACAGACCAAGACAGTATTTCATCTGGAACTTGAGGGAGGTGAGGAACCTGCCTGGTAGAGAAGAGGAAGGACATTCTGAGAGCTTGAATCCGGGCCCCAGGCAAACCCTTCTTTTGAAGCCTCTTAGAGAATAGGGAAGAGGAGGCCCAGGTTATCACGCAGAGGTAGCTATTCTCCGCTTGTGGCTTCTGTGGGGTTTCCTGGTGTCGTGACAAAGATGTTGAGGAACTAGGAGCACAGCATCACCTTCACCTTCAGCCTGGTTCTAGATCCAGTCTTAAACCAGTGAGGGAGGGCAAAGATGTGGTCTTGGTTTTAGCTCAGCTCCTAATAACCTAACAAGTTGCTTCAGCTTTCTGGACCTCAGTTTTTCTACCTATAAAATGGGGTGAGGGGCAGGTTAGATGAGGATCTTTAAGGTCCCTTCTAGTCTAAATTCAGCGGGTCTGTGACTCCTTGAAAGACTGAAGTGTGGCTCCAGAGAATGTTGGGTCAAAAGAACCAGAGGGCTGAGGAACAGAGCGGGAACGCACACTTGATGAATTGGAGACAAAGAGGGGGGCCTCGAAAGACCCTGAAAATATTTAGTCAGAGTGCCAGCAGGAGAGCTGCACAATTCAGAGAAGTATGCGTGGACCGACCCTAGTGTCCAATGCCATGGAAGGTGAAGCATGTGGATTCAGAAAAGGGCCCTGAGCTTGGCAACAAGAGGTTCACGGTTGACCTTTGCAGAACAAGTGCCGGGCTTAGATGGGACGAGAATGAATGGAGGGGTGGTGAGGGGAAAGTTTCCTCCTGGACTAAACTCTGAGGCAGTACACTGGGGGGACCTTTTACTTCCTTGTGGTCGCCCCTTTCTTACTCTAGGCCCTGTCCCCTGTGCTGCTCACTCGCTGCCCCCCACCCCCGCCCCTTAACTGCTCGCTAGGAAGTGCTCCAACAAAACTGACTTCTCAACAAAACTAAAAAAAAAAGAAGAAAAAGGAAGAAAAGATTAATTTGCTGGGTTGTGCTTTGTGCCAGGCACGGTATTAAAGGCCTTGCACATAGATTAATTTTATTTTTACAATAATCTAGTGGTAAATACTATTATTTCCCCCTTTTTACAAATGAGGAAACTGAAACAGAAATTAAGAGACTTACTCAGACTCACATAGCTCAAAACTGGGATTCCAACCCCAACAGCATGACTCCAAAGCCCAAGCTTTAAGAGCCATGCTACACGGCGATTTGATGGAACTAATTCATACTATGATGTGAGTGACCGGCCGATGACTCCATATTGAAATTGTCTCCTACGTGATCTTGCATTGTAAAGGAGGAGGTTCAAGATCCAAAGGTAGGGAGTGCAGATGCTGGTATTTTTTAGACAAGGTAGTTAGTTGGTCTTCTAGTCTCTCTTAAATTATATTGTACAGATTACCAGGAGTTCAAACTTTTTGTCTATTAAGAAAAAAATAACTGACGTTTGTCATTGAGTTTTAAAGAGTTTGTGAATAATAAAAAGGGGAGATATAGAAGGCAGAGTTGATTTTTGTTATTTTAGGAGAGAAAGATCTGTGTATATCTGAAGGCAGAGGGACGGTCCCTATGGGGCAGGAGCCACTGGAGGTACTTGAAAGGGGGGACATTTAAGGGGTCCCCAAAGAATCAGCAGGGAGTGGGATCTCAGGCATGGGGAGGGGGTTCACTTGAAACACATTTTCCCCCTGAGTGTGAAGAGAAGCTAGGGGACAGATGTGTATGGAAGTGACAGACCAGGAGGATGAAGGGAGTGCATGATGACCAGCTTGGTCTCCATGGCAAGAACCTGGGGGTGAGTTTCTCATCTGCCATGAGGGTGGAGAGGGCATTTGCGAATCAGGAGGCTCAGGCAGAAAGGAGACCGTACAAAACCTCATGAGTAAAGATCTAGAGAAAAGATCTGTAGTGGGAAGGGTGGAGTTGAAGTATCCCCTGCAAGGCTTCAATTTTCCCCGGCCTTTCCCCACCTTGCCGTCCTACTGCAGGAAGGCCCCTGACCTCAGGCAGGGTTCCCAGGTTAGAACTGAGTGATTCCTGGCTGGGTCCATTCGCACCATCTCCTCGCTCTCCCCATGGCCTCTGACGTTCCCCCTGTCACCCTGAAGACAGCCTGAATGAGTGCTCTGATGCATGTGAACACATTTTCCTAAAGAAGCAGTATCTGAGTCACAACTCATCCCAAGTCAGTGTCACCAGGAAGTGTCTCCTTCACCTGCTGCCTCAGGAACACGGAAAACCCTCTTGGGTCCAGGAAACCAGAGTGTTCCGATGCATGCAGAGTGAGGGCCATCTCTGACTGATCCCTTTTTGGTGTTTTAGGAGAAGAAGAGGAGGGTGGCGGTGATGAAGACGGCTTGGACAGTACGGTCAGGGGCCCAGGGCCCAGGGGGCCGGGACGGATGGTGTCGGAAGCTCACCTTGCCCGGAGGCTCACAAAAGGGAAGAACAGCCGGTGGATGCTGTCCAACAAGCCACAGGACTTCCAGGTAGGAACAGCCCGAGGGGCCGTATTCCCGTTGTACCAACACTGTTGTCCAGCTTCTGGCAATTGTGGTGTTGCCGGAAGAGCTTCTGCCTGTGGGCAGTGGCTCAACTAATAAAAAGAGATGTCAGGGCACAAACCCAATAAGAAGAGCTCCCCGTCTTTCTTCTGCAAGCAGCAGTAGATGTAGTCAATCCACATGAGGCTCTTCAGAGAAATAAAATCCCCTTCGGTGGTAGGAAAGAGCTAATCAAAGAATAGAGTCACAGGTATTGTGTTTTTCACAGCTCTGGCGACTTCCTTGGGAGACAGCCATGGATTGAGTTGGTACCTCTCAGGGCTCAGGAAGACCAAGTAGGAGGCTGGGGTCTGAGCAGCAGCCTCCGTCGTGTCCTGTGCTTTCCTGGGCCAGCTCTGGACTATTGCAACCCCACTACTGATCCTGGTTTTTGCAACCCAACCCCAGTTCCCATCATGAGAATGAGCGCAGGTGGCTGCCCCCAGTCTGCAAGCACAGGACATTGCAAGGCTGCGCTGGCCTGGTTTCAGCGGTCCTGACAGTTGAACGAGCTGAGGCCACACCTGAGGATTCTCTTACATGCCGTGCTGGGAAAGGCTCAGTGACGACTCCTCTCCTGTGCTTGTAGATCCGTGTCTGGGTGATCGAGGGCCGGCAGTTAAGTGGCAACAACATCAAGCCTGTGGTCAAAGTCCACATCTGTGGCCAGACCCACCGAACAAGAATCAAGAGAGGGAACAATCCGTTTTTTGATGAGGTAAACAGGTGAAGGCATGTCCTGCTCTGTGAGTCTGTTTATTTATATGCGCCTTCCCGGCTTCCACCCACCTCTCCCCAGTTCCCTGTGGGAGGGGAACACCTGTGCATGCACAGTACCAAGTTCCGGTGTTAAACGTTCTGCTCTAAGAACCACTGGGTCTTGAAATCAAGTGGCCTGCTTTGTCGCTGGTTCTCAGAGCTGCCAGTGTCTTTCCGCTGGTTTTGCAACAACTTCTGGAGGGAGACCTTTCTAATGGGTCCTCGCAACCCTTACGATGGAGCACACAAAGCACTTACACCTGCCTTTGCTCTTTTTAATTAGCAGATGTCTCTGAGGGGTGACTCCATGTAACTAAGTAACCCGATTTTCAAAGGTGTCAAAACCTACTTGACTATAAAAATAATATAGGTTAAAAAAAGCAATTATGAGCAAAAAGGGTTTTTTCCTCCATACTGACGTTGTAGCCTGTTCTGTTGACCTCTTCTGCAACACTCCTCAAAAATACTGAATACCTTGACAGTTGTCTTCAATGCCACAAAACTCCACGTTTAGGACTCTGAAGAGAAATGATAAGTTTGGGGAATTTTTCGGAGTCCAGCCTTACTCTGCTGAGGAGATGCATTTCTGAGGTTCCTTGGGTCTCATGCTCTGGTCTCTGAGGCCAGGCCCTTGGTACCACAGGTCCTCTTAGTTCCCTACAGCTTGTAATCCCAGCCCTGGCTCTGGTGTTGGGTTTTTTCTGACCTCTATTCACAAAAGGAACCGGTTTCTTCCATGTGGTGCTCCTGTTTCTTTCCCTTTGTTCAACCTGGACCCCAGCTTTTCAAAGGCCCCATCTTATTCTCACCTCTAACTTCTTCGATGAATTGCAGGCAACAGCAGGCAGCTAGGTAGTGTCAAAGCTAACACAGAGGTGGGTGCATATGGAGATGGGGCACTGGAAGTGGACTTCGGGAAAGGCTGGGAGAGAGTCACGTTGGAGGACAAGACAAGATTGCAGGGAGGATGAGATATGGGACGACTTGATGCCTAGAGCGTAGGACCCATCCGAGTGTTTATAATGCAGGACAAATATTTACTCAATCTCATTCTGCAGGAATCTCCAGCTCAGAATTTTCCATTTTAATGAATTCTTTTGAGAGTAGATCTCTTGGTAAAAGGGAAGAATCAAATAACTGATTCTCAGACCAATTCATAAATCAATAAAAGGATTTTACTAAAAAATCCCTAGTTTACACACATATTCTTAACCAAGTGATTAAACTTGGTATCACCAATAATGGGACAAATGGACATGTGTGTCCTGATGTGATATAATGTAAGTAATCAGCATCATCTGTGTCATTTCTTGTCCAATGGTCAACTTGAATCTAACAATGAGGAAAAATTGACAGAAATCCAGATTGTGAGATATTCTGCAAAGCAACTGGTCTTGATAGAAATAAACAACAAAAATAAGCCAGGAGTATTGTTCTAGATAAAAGGAAACTAAAAAGATACAACAACCACATACAATGTAAGACCCTTGAATGAATCCTAGATTTATTTATTTACTTATTTATTTTATTCTAGATTTTTAAAAGGCTAAAAAGAACTTTTTTCAGGAAAATTGTAGAAATTTGAAAATTGACTATGTTACATGTTAAATTTCTTGGGTGTGATAATTATATTATGGTTTTATGAAAAGATATCCTTGCTCTTAGGAGATGCATGCAAATGTATTTTTAAGGAGTGAAGTGTTATGTTATCTAGAACCTCCTTCCAGATAGTTCAGTTAATAAAAAAAAGTGACAAAGCCAAAAGCTAGTGTCCCAAAACGATGACAATTGGTGAACATAGGTGAAAGATGGTGTTTATTTACAATTTTCATTTTTTTCTGTGAATTTGAAATATTTCTGAGTAAAAAGTAGAAATAAGTCTCAGTTTAAGTAAATGCTCAGTCTTTCTCTCTTAGGACGAAAGTTTATTGGCACATAAACTTTGGCTTTACGGTACAACCTTTTTATACCCAATTTTCATTTCCCAGGAATCAACCTTAAACTTAACTGTAACAATGAGTTAAAATGTGGTCTCTACCGACTCTACTGAGGCCCTAACATTATCTAATGGGCAGAGTTGGCTTTAAAGGTGTTTTGTTAGAAAGAACAAAATTGGAGTCACTGGATAGAAACAATAGCGCTAAAAATGGAAGAGAATTAACCTCAACTTTCCAGACATGCAAGCCTTAAGCACATGAAATAACCTTAGATCTCTTTTTTCCCCTTAATTAATGAATTTTTTGGCTGCGTTGGGTCTTTGTTGCTGCTCAGGCTTTCTCTAGTTGCAGCGAGCAGGGGCTACTCTTCATTGCGGTGGCTTCTCTTGTTGTGGGGCACGGGCTCGCGGGGCACGGACTCTAGGCACGTGGGCTTCAATAGTTGTGGCACGCGGGCTCAGTAGTTGTGGCTCGTGGGCTGTACAGCACAGGTTCAGTAGTTGTGGCGCTCGGGCTTAGCTGCTCCATGACATGTGGGATCTTCCTGGACCAGGGCTCGAACCCGTGTCCCCTACATTGGCAGGCAGATTCTTAACCACTGCGCCACCAGGAAGTCCCTGCCTTAGATCTTTAGTTACCTAGTAGATGTCTGGTCCCAAATGAACAACTTTATTTAGTTAAAAAAACACTATAGTTGTTACTTTTTTTCCTTTTTCTGACATGCAGAGTTTAAGGTGAAGCTCATGACACTTAGCCTGAGGGCCTTTTCCAAGGTCCTTCAGTGGGTTCACGTGGTCACACCTCATTTTGGGTTGTGTCTTGTAGTTTTTTAGGAAGGCCCCCCCCCCAAATTGTAGCATCAGATCCCACTAAACCTTAGACTACCCCTGCTGACATTGAAACATTTTTCTCTCGTTTCGACAGTTATTTTTCTACAATGTCCACCTGACTCCTTCTGAATTGATGGATGAGGTCATCAGCATTCGGGTAAGGGGGCCACGGAGTAGGAGGGTAGCGCTCACTAACTGCCGGATGAAGCCGATAATCTTTCCACTGCTCTCCTTTCTTCCAGGTTTATAACTCCCATTCTCTGCGGGCAGATTGTCTGATGGGGGAATTTAAGGTGGGTGTCAACTCTCTGTTTCATTCAACTTACATCAGAGATGGGCACTTTCATAATGAGGAATCTGATTCCCAGCCAGGTCTCAAGATGCCCATCTTGGTGACATCTTAAGGTTATGTGTAAGGCATTGATGCTATGATTGTTGAGGGCTGGACATGAATGCCTTGGGCGCTAGGAGCCAGTTGAGTGTCCCCTGACCTGGGTCTAGTCAACTTCCAAAGTACAGCACTTACCAGTGTCCTAAAGCAAGATGCCCAGAAACTGGCACACCAGGGCCCTTCACAGAGTTCCTGCTGTGGATGGAAGCCAGTGAACTGCTACAAAAGGAAGGGTGCTTGACTGTGGCAAGAAGCCCATTACCCAGCTCCACTTGCCAGTGGCCCAGAGCTCTATCTACAAAGCCAGTTACTGTAAACCTGGAGTATGAAAGGCAAGCCAAACCAGGGAGGAGAATCAAGATGCTTTTCCACGTAACTCACACTGCAGTTAACGACAAAGACTTGGTTGGTGCCTTCTCAGCAATTCTACGTGGAATGGGCTGCTTCTTTTTTTTTTTAATTTATTTTAATTTATTTTATTTATTTATTTTTGGCTGCATTGGGTCTTCGTTGCTGTGTGCAGGCTTCCTCTAGTTGTGGCAAGCGGGGGCTACTCTTCATTGCGGTACACGGTCTTCTTATTGCGGTGGCTTCTCTTGTTGCAGAGGACGGGCTCTAAGCGCATGGGCTCAGTAGTTGTGGCGCACAAGCTTAGTTGCTCCGCGGCATGTAGGATCTTCCAAGACACAGGGCTTGAACCTGTGTCCCCTGCATTGGCAGGCGGATTCTTAACCACTGCGCCACCAGGGAAGCCCTGGGCTGCTTCTTGAAGGAAGGAGCTCCCAGTCATTAGAAGTCCTAGAAGATGATCTGGGTCTGGCAGACTGTGTTCATACACTGTCTGCCACCAACTAGCCACATGTCAACCTCTGTGATCCTTAGTTTCTTCATCTGTAAAATGGGATCATTGTGAAGACTATGTGAGGTAGGATATATAAAGCACCTAACACAGCACTTGGCATACTGAAGTGCCCAATCAGTGGGTATATTAGTATTAGCATTAATCACTTGGAGAAAAAGGAGGAGGAATACTGGATAGGTGATTTCCCGTAGGGTGACCAAAGTCCAGGTTTGCCTGAGACTGAGAGGTTCCACAGAATGTGAGACTTTCTTTGCTACTGGAAAAGTCTCAAGCAAACCAGGACACATTGGCCACCATGTCTCTTCCAGCTGTAAGACTAGCTCATTCATTCAAAATGATGGATTGAGAGCCTTCTATGTGTCACACGTCAGGCCAGGCATTGAGTATACAGAGAGGGTAAGATGGAAATGTTGGATCTCAAAGAAATTTGTCTAGTCAAAAGCCTTATTTTTAAGTGTAATAATAACGATGGTTTCTAGAAGTGACAAAACTGATTTTAAAATCTGTTTGAACTACTTTAAATTATTTTTTCCCCAGATTGATGTCGGATTCATTTATGATGAACCTGGTAAGTAATGTTCTCCCATGAACTTGAAGACTGAGAATCTAGAAAACTTGAGGGATCAAGGAGAATCAAAAAAATGTTTTTCTTGATTGAGAAGAGGAAAGGGTACTTAGTGGGAATTATGGTAGTAGCAGTTTAGCACAGATGGCTTTTGTTTTTTTTTAGTGGTAATCATCCAGATAGTAACGAATAGATAATTTCTCTCTTTTGTTGAGGGTATTTTAACCTTTTCAAAATCAACTTATAAAACCAGTGAATAGAGCTTAGAGTCTTGTTTAAGTCACACCAGGGCAGGACGTGGGTGGGGAGTTAGGGCAAAGCAGAGGACATTAATGTAGAGTCTCAGCTGGGGAATTTGGCATATCATGAAGACACATTGGAGGACATGCTTGTTTATCTTACCACAGATGAAATCACAGACCTGTCAGCTTCTCTTTAGAGTATCCCAGTCATTTTACGCCTTCTTTATTTTAGGTCATGCTGTCATGAGAAAATGGCTTCTCCTCAATGACCCTGAAGATACCAGCTCGGGTGCTAAAGGCTACGTGAAAGTCAGCATGTTGGTCCTGGGAACCGGAGATGAGCCTCCCGTGAGCCCCAAATTCTCTACCCTCTACATTTTTTCCACTAAAAAAGAGGGCTAGGAGTTAAGCCAGTGGGCACCAGTAGTTGTGAAATGGAGCCCAGCTTTCAATGAGTAACTCCAACCCTCCAGTTCCTCCAATTTTCCAGAAGTTGTTCTTTTCTTCATGACAGAAGTATTATTCCAGCTCACTTAGGCTCCCTCCTGGTGTCTGAGTCAGTTTTTCATTCAGTAAAGATACGTGTGTTTTTAAGACTTCCCTGCATCACTGCATCTACAGAGCATGGCTCCCTTGCACAATCAGGCATCGCTACCTAAGGGGACAGTTGTTATTCTAGAAAATTGGGCAGCAAGCCAATGGCCAGAGAGAAATGAGAAGAACTTCAGGAGCTATCGCTCTTTCTCTCTTTCTCTACTATTTAGTGCTCAGAAGATTACAAAAGGACACATTATTTTCTTGTAGTGTATTGATCAAAGAAACATGAGCATTGATTTTGTAGAGCAGTTTTGAGGTTGAATTGGTGCTGAACTATTAAGCCCAAAACACAGGAAATCCTAATGAAAACAGTTCTGATTGGTTTTATTTTATAAGCACCAATTTGGCTTCTTCAAGTTCTGCTTTCCTTTGTGTATAATTTGTCATCTTGTGTCCCCAATAGCCTGAGATACAAGATCGTGGTAATGACAGTGATGACGTGGAGAGTAACTTGTTACTCCCTGCTGGCATCGCCCTCCGATGGGTGACCTTCCTGCTGAAGATCTACAGAGCAGAGGACATCCCTCAGAGTACGTATCGATTTAATCCTGCCCCAGGATTGTCAGTTATCTGCGTGATTAGATGTGTTAAAATCATACTTTGAATAGTGATTGGTGCTCCCGCTGTATGTCTTTCTTCTTCTTTTTTTTTTAAAGATTTTCTTGAAGGAGACATTAACTGAAGCATATGCTAATTGCCTTCCTTAGCAGTAGTTTAGGGTAATAACTTCCTGACTACAGTAGGCCTCCGTTCTTTTTTTTTTTAATTTTTATATATTTTTGGCTGTGTTGTGTCTTCATTGCTGCGCGTGGGCTTTCTCCAGTTGTGGCGAGCGGGGGCTACTCTTCGTTGCGGTGCGCGGGCTTCTCGTTGCAGTGGCTTCTCTTGTCGCGGAGCACGGGCTCTAGGTGTGTGGGCTCAGTAGTTGTGGTGCACGGGCTTAGTTGCTCCGCAGCATGTGGGATCTTCCTGGACCAGGGATGGAACCTGTGTGCCCTGCATTAGCAGGTGGATTTTTTTTTTTTTAACATCTTTATTGGAGTATAATTGCTTTACAATGGTGTGTTAGTTCCTTCTTTATAACAAAGTGAATCAGCTATACATATACATATATCCCCACATCTCCTCCCTCTTGCGTCTCCCTCCCTATCCCACCCCTCTAAGTGGTCACAAAGCACCTGAGCAGGCGGATTCTTAACCACTGTGCCACCAGGGAAGTCCCTGTCTTTCTTTTAAAAGGCCTGCATGGAGTTATTTTCATTCATTTTGGTCCCACTGAAAGCTACCCAAACAGGTTCATGGGGCAGCCTATTGGTCATGACCCACGGCCATTATGGAACCTCTGGCCCATTCATCTCCATCCCTTTTCTCTTCAGGGTTCCCCATCTTCCCCTTATTCTAGAGAATACCAAACAGAGGTCAGCAGTCAGCACTGCCAACTCCTTTCATCCCAAGTGAAACTGAAATTTTATAAACAAATAAATGTGTTTGCTATCTGATTATTAAAAATGGCTGAGCAAAAGGTGGTTAAGTGCCAGTAACTAGAAGTCTGTCACTGTTATATTAAGAGACTGGATGCATTTAAGAGAATTGCTTAGAGTGATTCTATTCACAGAGGCTAGCCCGATTACTCCTTTGTCCTTGCTGAGGACCAAGCATCCTCTCTGCCTAACCCGGCCTGTCTGCTTCCTGCTGGGCCCTGGGACGTAGGACCCCTCTCCCAGTCCCCAGGAGGCAGCACCCACTGTATAGGCCATGGAGCGCTTCAGGTTTTGCTACTTTCCTGGGGAACACCCCCCCCCACCTTGTTTAACACCCTGTACTGCCTCCCCAGACCGTCTTTCCCTCAGAAATATCTTAAATGAAGTGACTAAATTAAACCTCACATTATATGGCCTACTTGGGCCTATTCAGCTGAACTCTGTTCACTTTTAAGTTTGTTAAAACAGAGGCCTGCTGTTTGTAGCTGATTAAACAGAATATTTATGATTATGCCAAATTTCCTTGAATTTCTCAGAAAAAGTCAGATGAGGCCTATATGCTGACCTAAGGAACCTTTTCCAAATTGAAACTAGGCCTGAGTTTTTGAATTGCCTCTTATCCCACTTGGATGGACTTTCTTTATTCTACTGTTTTCCTCAATAAATGATTGATTCTCAACATAATAATTTACTGATTTCTTTTTCAAGGCGCTCCTGTTGATTTTCTCTTTCTCTCAGCTAAGACAAAAAGGATTTCTGCAATCCAGTGCCACTGGTACTTGCTACTTTTGAGAATGATTCTTGTTGCAACTGTTTTTCTGTACAGGAGAAAATTTTTAATTTTGCTGAGTGATTTCTGTTCTTTTAAGAGAATCAAATTTAATTTCTGCTGTGTGACATGTTGCTTTCCAGTGGATGATGCCTTCTCACAGACAGTAAAGGAAATATTTGGAGGCAGTGCAGATAAGAAAAACCTAGTGGATCCTTTTGTAGAAGTTTCTTTTGCTGGAAAAAAGGTTTGTATGTGATCTAAATACAGATGCCTCTAGAAACACATTTTTAAAACGCCGTGCTTTCCTTGCAGTGATTTCTTGCTTATTCTTTGTTAAATTAGCCCCCTGATGAGCTGGGCACTGTGCAGAAACACAGATTATCTGAGTCTGAACATGCCAGACTTCTCCAGAGGTTTATTTCGGAGTGGAAAGTATACAGGACTCAAAGTATTCGGTCTTTTGGAAGATTAGAATAGTGGAAGTGATTTCCCAGGTCTGAGCATTATCTTACTACTAGGCGAAGTCCCTAGCCAACAGTAATGATCCCTGGTAAATGTGGTAGAGGACAGCCCCCAGTACCCAGCTGCCCACTCCTGTCGTGTTTCTCACCACCCACGTTCCACTGAGCTGCAGAAACTAGACAGGCAGGGGAACCCCATCCTAGTCCTCTGAAAAACCTGGGGGACTCTTGGTGTAGGAACACCTGTAACTACCACTTTTACCTACAGAGATGGTCTAAGATTGGAGAGTGGGATTCCATAGTATTTAGAATAATGATGTACCATGGATAGTTCTGGGCATGAGGAAGTAGCATCTTCTAATTAGAGCCATGTGAAAGTGAGATTTGGCAAACTACACACACAGACTGGGTTATGTCCTAGGAGAGTCAGTGGGAGATGGCAGAAAAGTTCTCAGTTCTGGAGCTAAATGAGGCCAGATTTAAATTCAGCCTTGACCCCTGTCCATAGGGAGTGAAGGAAAATTCCTTAACCTCTGAGTCTCAGTTTCCTGAGCTATATGTGAGGATGATGATAATCTCATAGGATTGTTGAGTTAATTAATTCAGGAATTAAACAGTGTAAGCCTACTAAGTATCAGATGCTGTCCCACGAGCTGGGGATAAAGAAGTGAGCGAGACAGTTGAGCGAGACAGTCTTTGCAGAAAATAACGCAGTGGACAAGAAGTGATGGGTGGGGTGTTGGAGGCGTATCCAGCTAGGTTATCAAGTGGGACACCTTGGAGGACGTGACATTTGAGCAGAGGCCTGGATAATGCAGACATATGGGGGGGGAGGGGGGGCTTCCAGGCAGAAGGAAGAGCAGATGTAAAGGCCCCAAGGAGGATACACATTTGCAGCAAAAGAATGCCAACATGACTGGAGTGGAGCGAGCAAGGGACGAAACTGAGATGAGCTCAAAGAGGTGGGGTGAGGGGGGCAGGCAGAATATGAATCAGGACTGCAAGTATACCTGGGGAGCTGATGGAAGATGCTACAGAGGAGTGACGTGAAAGTGAGGAGGCAGGAGAGGAAGTGTGGATCCAGATGGGAACCAGCCGCAGGCATCCGGGGGAAGATGGGATGACAATAGGCGTGTCAGCATTTACTAATGGATTGGATGAGGCATGTGAAGGGAGGAGAGGGGTTGTGGCTGACTCTGGTTCAAGCCTGAACACCCTTGTGAACAGCAGTGGAAAGAGCAGCTAGTTTGGGGAGCAGGGAGAAGGGCTGGTGGGCAGGATCAAAAGATCTGTTCAGACGTGTTAGTGTAGAGATGCTTATTAGACAGCATGTAACAAGTGCTCACTAAATGTTAACTCTTGCATCATTACACGAATCCAATGTTAGTAATCTGGCGATTGAAAACTAGCTTTTTATGCATAGAAGAAGCAAAGATCAATGTTAAACCCGTGTCGTATTTTACCAAATTCGTATCAAGAAAAATAAACTTTAACAAGGATACCAAGTCTATAACTTATAAGTAAACTGCTAGAGTCATAATCCACTATGCATATATTGTAAACTTTTCGAAATTAGAAACTTGAATACCTACTGTTTTGTTTTGATAATTTTACAGGTTTGCACAAATATAATTGAGAAAAATGCAAACCCTGAGTGGAATCAAGTTGTCAATCTTCAGATCAAGGTTTGACTTTCTTTTCTTTTAGAAAAAAGTAAGAATACTTTGTTACTGAATAAGTTGAGAAATAACTACTTTTTTTTTTCTGTTTCTCTTTAACAGTTTCCTTCAGTGTGTGAAAAAATAAAACTAACAATATATGACTGGTGAGTTAAAAAGGACTTGTGTCTAATTCAAAATTAAAGAATTAAATATTTGGATATTGAGAAACATTACTTCAGATGGTCTAACTCTTATTTTTAGGGACATTTGCTTTTTCTTTCTTTCAGAGGGAAGGGGTACACTGCTCCTGGAATTGGGTGTTTTCTTTAAAAATAATAATAGTGGCTGTTACAGAAAAGCTTTGAATATCTTGGTTCAACTGCTCACAAACAAAAGGAAGGAAAAATGATCTGAATATAAGACAAGAAATCGAGATAAGAAGTCAAGGCTTTACATACCATTAGGCTGTCCAAAATAGGCTTCAGAAATGGAGTAAACTATTTCTTGGGAAGAATCACCAAAACATTCTGAGAGCTATTCTTTGTTATTGTTAGAAAGGAAAGTAGACAGAGCTCCCTATCTGAATGCAAAGAAAATTCATTGAAATTTTTTTTTTTCATTGAAATTTTTTGATGGACTTTGTACTAGACCAGCATCCCAGCAATGACTGGCCATAATGAGGCCATTCTTGGGTATGTTCTAGTTGGATGAGGCATTCAATCGACAGGCCTTAGCTCCCTGAGAGTGGAAATGGTAAATAGCATCATTGTTGGCACTGGCATCATTACCACCACCACCACCACCACCACCACCACCACCACCACCACCACCACCACCATCATCATCATCAATGTTTATTATGATGTTAGCTGCTGTGTTTTGAGCACTGCTAAGTGCCAGGTGCTGTGCCTCTTGCCTTCCCTACATTATTCCATTTAGTCTTTAGAGTAACCCTATGGAATAGAGACTATGATTAATTCATTTTACAGACAAAGACTGAGGCTCAGAGAAGTCAGGTGACTTACCCACAGTCACACAGATAGTTAGAGACCCAGTTGGGTCCCCATCCTGTCTGGCCCTAGTTTTTCCTTTGGCTAAATGTATTTGACTTTCATGTTCGTAGCCTCTTGGCACTATGGCAACAAGGCACTTTGGGAAGAGGGGAGAAGGCTTTCTTTATTCAGTAACTACAGCACGGTTCATTGAGGGTCGTGAAGAGGCCTGAGGCCAAAATGCCCCTTCTGATGAGCGTGAGCTCATTTTAAGTTACTTGGGACCCCTAGTCGACACTCTGAAGGTGCTCCAGGGGCCTCAGGAACTGTCAGGAGTGTGGGCTTGGACCCTACATAGATCAGGTAACCACTCTGGCCTACAGACTCTGCAGTGGGCTGATTGCCAGCTGAGCCATCCCAGAGTTGCCCGTGGTCACAACAAATGGTGGGGTTTTTCCCTGACCTAGTCTGCCCTCTCCAGAGCAATAGTAGACTAGGGTGTGCAGAGAGACCCTGTTTATCTGGGGGAATCCTTGGATCCAGATCTTTGGTTACATACCCTGTAGGGTATTTACACAACTGAGGGAAAGCTAAGGATTCTTTAAATGTAGTCCGGACTCTTCTGGACGGACAGACAGGATGCAAGGCCCACGCATGTGGCTTACTACCTAAAAATAATTTTTTCTCCTGTATACTGTGTTTAATTAGTCACTTTCTATAACCTAATATTATACTATATAATGTATAATATTATATATAACATATAATATTACTATAATATACATAATAATATACTATAGTATAAGCTTTCCTCAAAATACTGAATGAAACTTTCTTCCCCCCCACGGGATCCTAAACTTTAGAGTGGGTGTGACACTAGATGGAATAGAGAAGAGAAGAAGTTAAACAGAGGATGTTATCAATATAAACCTTGTGTGTTACATGTACTATGTGCCCAGCTATAGACCATTTCATGTTAGGCTCACAGACTCTCTAAGATACTCACAGAAATATACACAGTTGTAGGTACTTGTAGTGGGCAAACTTATCCCAACCATATAGATAAGATTTAGGTTATAGGCAAGCAAATGAAGTCAGAAAAATAGCATCTATCACACAGTAGATGTTCAAGAAATGTTTGAATTGAAAGGGAACTTTTTTCCCTATGAAGCACCCTTAGAAATAGCCCACTGTTGTTGTTAAACCATCATAGTAGTCAGTATGAACATGATAAAATAAGATACATGCACTTATTCTATGTAATGAGATTTTTATTACCCTCATCATGCTGTGTGCCTGCAACTGATCTATTCACTTTATGACAATGGTACTGAGTGTGGCCATAGGCAAATCCCTTGACCTCTGTAAAAATCTCAGTTTCCGTAACTGAAATGAGTTGTCCGACTAGATCAGTTTTTCTCAGGGTGCTTGGGGGGCCATTTGAATCAGAATGGTCTCAAAAGTAAGACTCAATAAAGCCTCACTTTATTGAGTAAAGTGAGAGAATTTGAGACAAGGAGATGAGAGGTGGTATGGGATGCAGGGGTGGGGAGCGGTGGTGGTTTCCAAGTGGTTTTAAAGTACAGTGAAGCTTGAGGCCCACTGGACAGGAAGATTTCTGAGGTCTAGCGTCTTTTCCAGCTCTCTCTTATTATTGTTGAGACGAAGATATGTCTTCATAGTTGGAGGTCTTAACCTGTTCTTTTATATGCAGGGACCGTCTTACCAAAAATGATGTCATTGGGACAACGTATCTGCACCTCTCTAAAATTGCTGCCTCTGGTGGGGAAGTGGAAGGTGAGTCACACAGCAGAGCAGGAACGAGACAGGGCGGAGAACTTCTGGAGAAGGAATGAACTGGGGTAGCCACCTGGCAATGGACTTGGTTTCTGAGAAGCCAAATGTGATGAGCCTAGTGAACCATTTCAGTGATGTTTTGATGGTGGCCAGCAAAACAATTGATTAGTAATTAATAATTGAGGTAACTATCAATTATCTGAGTTAAAAAAATGTTTGCTTTCATGCTTCAATCCAAAAACTCTTTCCCAGTACCTGTTTTACAAATTTTTGAGCGTCAATACGGAGGGTACCTTTTGTTTTTAAGAGTGGCATTGACACCAGTCCACCCAAATATAAAATAATGTTCCCTTCTTTACTGACTTCCTTGGCAGGAACAAGGTCAAATGGCACTGAACCATGTACTGTCCACTCCGGATAATGTGCATTTTGTTTTTATGCATTTTATGCTAACAAGCATTGATAACCAATATACCTTTGTTGTTTTTCATACTGAGAACTAGTTGCCTATACTTGGCATTATGGTCTGAAATTGTAATAGGGAATGAAGACGGTAAGAAAAAATGTAGTGTTAACACATTAATAATATGAGCAGCTTATTGTTTGTTACCAAAATAAAATTCTTGTAAATACCAGTAAATTAAACACATTGAGTAAAAGTGAGAGAATTTGAGACAAAGTTTTGTTTTAGGAAACCTAAGGGTCCTCTCATCCTTATCTTGTTTAAGAGAGGACTTTATACGTTTTTAAAAAGATACTGTAAGCCAAGCAATAGATAGTATGACCAAGAACCTGAAACATCTTAGAGATTTGATGAAGAAGATATAGATTTCCTCTCTCAAGAAGAAGGAAAAAAAAAAAAAGGCATTAGAAAATCCAAGAAAAATAAAGAGCTGAACCAAGAAGATAATAGTCCAAATATAAAGTCAGGTGTAGCATCGTTTTAAGCAAATGATAGAAGGTGAGAAAGAGATTCCATCTAAACATTCTCTGCTAAGTGGCATAGGGGACCATGCTGCTGGACCTGTACAAAGGAGTGGAATTACAACTCTCCTTTTCTCTGCAGAGAACAATACTTATTATAATGTGTTGTTATAATGTGAACGCTATCGTTTAAAAAATTTTTTTGTTAAACCTGTAGTCAGGGCTCTAAACAGAAGGTGAATGTCATCGCCTCTTACAATGTAAAAGTACAGAAGATAGAGCTTAGAAGTGAAAAAAGGAAGGGGAGAGGTGGGGAAGGGTAGACATGCTATTAGCCTCTTTTTATCAAGTGAGGGATGCAGATATAAAGGTTAGATTAAATCATAGGTTAGATAAAAAATTGGTTAAAGACTAGATTAAATTTATTGGTTAAAGGCAACCAATAGAGTGATTAAAATCATGCTATAACTATATGGGAGGGAGGGTAAAAATTACTTAAATTCATTTAATTTAGCAGAAAGTCATTAAATAATTACCTAAAAATAATTATTCAAGAAATAGTGGAATAAGCATTTTTCTTAGTGACATGGTGGTTAACATCCAGCACAAGTGAAGATGAATAGTTACGAACAGTGTCAGCCCCTGTCTCTGATGCCTTCTCTCATGCAGGCCCTGCGGACAGTCCGTAAAGGGGTCTCAAATTAACAATGAGCAGCCGCCAACCTCCCCACCCTGGAAGAAACAGAGAATGTACCTTAAACTATAAACCTTTGCTCACACAGCCTTAGGCTAAATTAACTTGGATTATCTGGTCTTAGTCCCAACTAAATTAGACGCAGGACAAGTAAGTGTTTTATTAAAATCATGAAATGTTGGTAACTTCCCCAGGCCTCCTTTGATGGTGGGAAGCTACTTCTCTGATGCTTCACTGCCTTGGGGCTGACGAGATTGGGTTATTTCATGCGTGATGGTGCTGCCAGGTGCCACAGAAGTCTTGAGCCATTTTGTTTTTAACCAGTGACATTTGTGTACATTACAAAAGGGTGATGTGATTTGAGTCTGGATTTGGGATTTTTCTGGTGTTGCTAAACCACTTACCTAGCATCGGATTTGATTAACTTTTTCACTGTCTCTTTTATAAAGTCCGTGTTTCTCTTGTTTAACCAACCATATTTTTACTACGTAGATTTCTCATCTTCGGGATCTGGGGCTGCATCATATACAGGTTTATGCTTTGTAATTTTGCTATCTTCTAGATCTTTCTGTTTACTATTATCTTATGAAGAACTTATCAATTGATTGCCTTTAGCTTTTAGCTTTTTTTTTTTTTTTTTACGTTTTGCTGTCTTAAAAGTAGTTTTGCTACAGTAACAATTTTTGTATTAGTATTGTATGGTTGTCCTGCAAAGCTAAGCTTAAACAAATGTGCTAACCAGGCTCTGCTACATGCCTGTGTTTTCACCTAGATGCATACCATCCTGGCTTCATTGTAAATAATTGTATAACACTTTTTTGTTATTGTTGTTTATGGTCTTCATCTTCCAACTCTTTAGGATCATAACATGTCCTTGGGTTTGCACAGCACTCGCCATTCTTTGCAAGTTTGCTCAGTGCTCTCACGCTTGACCTTACAACCCTGTCAGGGCAGGTGTTGTTACCCTAATAGATGAAGACTTTGTGATTTAGAGATAAATAAACGTGATAATCCCTGCCATGCTAACCACCCAAGGTCGTAGTGAGAGGGAAAAGAGATACTGCGTGTAAGAAAGTTTGCAAACTGTGCAAAATTAAGGTTTTGCAAAATTAAGGTTTTATCATGTGCCTTTATGTTATTGGCACGATGACTCATTCTTGTTTGTTTTTAAAAATCAATCTCATTATCTTATAATCAGACTTTATGTGAATATTAAGTAGTCCTTAGGTTTGTAACAAACTTGGCAGATTTGGTCACACTTCACTCCTTCATTCATTTGTTTAACCAATCAAAAAATATTTATGTTGTAGTACTCCAAGACAGAACGAGGACTGGGTGCTTAGGGAGTCAGAATAAAACATGCTTGAATATTACCCCACCTACCAAAGGAATTTATAGTGTAGTCACAGAGATGAGCAACTATTTAAGGGTCAAAAATTAAAATATAAAATGATAACTTAATAGAAGTTCAAAATGCAAAGGAGCCTCAAAAAGGTGGAAAAGATTGCAAACTACACGTGTGTATAGTTTGCTCAACTGTTTATTAATCGGCATTCTGCTCACCTGCTACTTCACATTTATCTTTCTGCCTTAGTTTTAAGCACAGAGCTGGAAAAGGGCCATAGACGTCATCTGGTCAACTTCTCATCCATAAAGGAATCGTTTTGACCATATCCTGAAAGATAGGCTGAAGTCTTGGCCTTAACATTTCCTCTGTCCCCAGTGCAGTCTGTCCCATTGTTTGACACCACTAATTCACAGAAAGATCTTCCTTACTTTGAGTGAACCAAAGCTGGCTTCTTTGTAGCTCCCAACAGCGGTCCTTCCCCTGCTTTTGGAAGCAAGTCCATCCCTCCTCCGTATGGGAGCCATTCAGATGGCTGGAGGCAGCTCCTATTATACATCCCCATCTTCACCTGCAGTCTCCCTTTGACTCCGCTATTTGCTTACATTGCCTGCAGTGCCCCTCCTTGGGGAGTAGCTCTTGCTAAGACCAGGTAGCAGAAATACGGAGCATATTGGACCCTCATCAGAGATAGAATGTCATGAATGGAGACTTCACATTGCTTATGAATATCATACGGTCATAACCGTAGGCAGACAGTTCATTGTTATATGTAAAAATTTTAAATGTCTTGTATTTTAAAAATCATCTGCCAGATTTATACTAACTACTTGAGACTAAATGATGTTTTTGGAGAACAAATAAAATTAATCTGATATACATCATTTAAATGACTTCCCAAAACAATTATAATCGTTACCCCAGTTGCCAATGACATGTTCACCACAGTGCCAATTATAAACTTGCAAAAAATGTGAAGATCAACTTCTTATTCTTTCATTTGAATAGCATCATCTTTTTGTAAGAATAACATAAGTTTACCTGAACTCCCCCCTGAAAATGTTTTTTATTTAATGTTTTATAGCAATAAGATAAGGGAAATACGGCAGTTCTCACAAGTGTTTACAATTTGCACTAATACAACTAACTCACAAAATGGAGGAAAACAGTCTCACCCAGCTAACTAATAACTAATATTTATTTCAACAGATTAAGTGTTAAAAGCCTAAAATACTAATGATGATGTTATCTCTCAGCAAATACAGGAGAAACAGAGGTGGGCTTTATTCCAACTTTTGGACCTTGTTATCTGAACCTTTATGGAAGCCCCAGAGAGTACACGGGATTCCCAGATCCCTATGATGAGCTAAATACTGGAAAGGTTAGTTCTTCAATTAAGGTTTGTTATTAATGAGCACCGATTAATGCGATTCCTTCTTCTAATGGTTATTAATCAAGTCTCATTTAGGGGACAGCCCCCCACCCCCAGAGACCCACCAGATGACTGATCAAGTGTTGAAGGATGGAAGTCTCATGCCCCTCAAGTCCTAGAATGCAAGAATAGGAAAGGATCCTGGAGATCATCTAATGTGGCAATTGCAAATGCATAGCATGGCCGTTCCCCCATCCTAGACTTAAGGCAGATGTCAGTAATCAATGTTGGCTCTTTCCAAAAAGCAAATGTGCTACCTCAGAATTCCATTCAATGCCATGTTCTAGGAATTTGCCAAAAGACTGGAGGTGACATGCTTGACATTGCTATCCCTGATCCGATCCAACCTCTTCATTTTATAGACAAGGACCTGGAGACCCAGAGATGGGAAGTGGTCGTTCCACCACATTAGAAGCCCAAGTACTGTCAGTTAGTTAGCTCCCAAAGCCCACCGAAAGAGCGAGGGTAGAGAGAAAGC
This sequence comes from Neophocaena asiaeorientalis asiaeorientalis, assembly GCF_003031525.2. NCBI lineage: Eukaryota > Metazoa > Chordata > Mammalia > Artiodactyla > Phocoenidae > Neophocaena > Neophocaena asiaeorientalis. The sequence continues at coordinate 953,379 of NW_020172664.1, forward strand.
CCTGGGGATGGGGGTGGGGGTGGAGTGGAAGCTTTCACTTCCTCTCCAGAGTGTTCTGTTGCCAACACTGCTTGGTATATTGGGAGGAGTAGCCACAATTAATACTCACACTCAGCCGCACCCAGAACATCTTCCTCTTTTGTTTCCTGGCTACTCTGAGACTTGCGCTGGTTGCCAACATGGCAGCCTCCCTTTTCTGAGGAAAGGAGCAAAGTTAGTGCAGATAAATGCAGAGCTGAAGTTGGGTGAGGGAGACTTCGAGCCCCTTCCACTCCCACCCCAGCATCTGGGAACCCTTTCTGGATCCGAGCATGACTCGAAAGCCCCTGACACCAGCCATGACTAAGATCCCTTTCGGCCCCGGCTCTCTTTGGGATCCTTCCTGAAGTCGTTGGCTCTTCTTTCAGATACCAAAGACCAGCTGAGAGAGTTGCTGACTGATTCATTTTGGGAAGGAGAAACTTAAAGTTGTAGCTGGATGAGCCCAAATAGAGGGACAGATCTTTTCACTGTTGTTCGTGCCTAGAAAACTAATGCTGTGCTGTTGCCTTTCAGGGGGAAGGAGTGGCCTACAGAGGCAGAATCTTGGTTGAATTAAGCACTTTACTTGAAAAGACACCCCCAGATAAGAAGCTTGAGCCCATTTCAAATGATGACCTGCTGGTTGTTGAGGTAAACGTTGGAGTGTGGACCGTGTGTGGTATGGAAGGGGTGTTACAGAGGGTTGGAGGTGGAATGGTTAGTGCTGGCCTGCCTGAGCCAGCAGGCCTGAAGGGGGCATCCAGGGACTGAAGGGTCGGCTGTGGCAGAGGTGGAGAGACGGGAGTCATAGCAAGTGCTGCTCCACACCCTCTTGGTCTATCTACCACAGCCCTGTGGGGGTGATGAGACTTGCTTTATCTTTGAGATGTTACTACCCTACTGAAAACCAGCAAGAGCGGTGATACCCCCAAATTTTGAATGGCCTGTTTGCTAACTGGGCTTGGGTGTGTCGTGGGGAGGAGGCCACAAGAGCCGTTCCAAATGATATAGCAGCCACCACTAGTCACTTCCATTTTCAGAAGTAATGGCCATATCTCAGGCTTCCCAGCATGTGAGGACGTGTTTATATTAATGCCCACGTTACAGCAGCTCTGAGACGCCACTCCTCCTCGAAGACAGGAAGTCTTCCAGGTTCACCTTACCAACTATTTCTTGTTCTTTATTTATTTTTTTAAATTTTTATTGAAGTATGGTTGATTTACAATGTCATGCTAGTTTTCAGGTGTACAGCACAGTTATTCAGTTATATATATATACATACACATACATATATGTATATATTCTTTTTCAGATTCTTTTCCCTTATAGGTTATTACAAAATATTGAGTATAGAAATCAGCTCTTTCCCCACTATGGAGACAACTTATGCATAACATCCATGATTCTTATGGCAAAGAGCCACAGATGTAGTGTTTTCCTAGTAAATTCAAATGTCAGTGTAATTAATTCAAGGCAATAAATACAAAAAAAAGAATATTCTTATCATGAAACAGTTAAATGCTTAATTTTTTTCCCTTGTCAGTTAATTGACATCTGCAGTACAGATTCGTTAGCATGTGTGTTGCGTGTGATGGATAGCCCGATATTAAATTAACCTTGTCTCTGTTGTGCACTGAATTGTTTCTGGCACATCCTATACCATTATTATGACCGTTGTTTTTTCTTTTTGATAAATCATGATAGTTTATTTTACTTTTGAACTTTAAAAAAATTGACATGTGACATATAACATTGTGTAAATTTAAGGTGTACAGTGTGTTGATTTGGTGCATTTATATGTTGCAGTATGAATACCACCCTACTGTTAGCTAACACTTCTGTCATGTCACAGAACTATCACGTTTCGTGGTGAGAACTTTTAAGATCTAGTCTCTTAGCAACTTTGAAGTATTGATATATAATACAGTATTATGGACTGTGACCGCAGTGATGTGCATTAGATTTCCAGAACTTACTCATCTTCTAATTGCAAGTCTGTACCCTTTGACCAGCATCTCCTCAATTCCCCCAACCCCTAGTAATGACCATTCTACTTTCTGCTTCTATGAATTCAGCTTTTTTAGATTCCACATATATGTGATATAACACAGTATTTATCTTTCTCAGTCTGACTTATCTCACTTAGCATAATGCCCTCCAGGTCCATCCGTGTTGTCGGGCAAATAGAGGATTTCCTTCTTTCTTGTGGCTGAATAATACTCCCTTATTTTATATATAGACACATACATACCACCTCTTCTCCAGCTATTTCTAAGAATCCTGGGTTGGTCCTTACATGTTCCAGAAATCTGAATTGTTTGCCAGCTAACTGATGCCCCCCTGCCTATAGCCTCTCCTTGCAGGTTCCCCCACCCCATCCTACCCCTCTCCCCTGCCCAAAAGGCTTCCTCAGGCTGCTGCCCTCCCCTTACTTACCCTGCACTCCAAGAAGGGTTCATGTTGTGGGATCATGCAGTGTAAATGAATATTGGTTTGTTTTTTACTTGTTAAAGAGACACTGAGTCAAAAGCAACAGGTTCGTCCAGTCAGCAGGGTCCTGGCCTGAGTCTATCCACTCCACAGCACCATCACCTCTGAAGTCCAGGAATCATAATAGATCTGAAGGACAAGTTAAGAAAAAGGGAAAAGAGGAGCAGGTAGGGGGAGAGGTGGAGTAGCTTACGTACTATTTACTGCCAGGATCATGCCAGAGAAGGGCTAGAAACCACCCAAAGGCCTCCATGGAAACGCATGGGTCGTTCTGGCCTTGAGTAGTTACCGATGGCTCTTGAAGATTCAGTTGGAATTGCGGTTAGGCAGAAATGTTGTGGTTTCTCAGCAATCGCATTGCCTCCTTGTTCCATCACCAGAACACAATTTAAGTCCACGACCCTTCTCTTTGCTCTAAACATTAATAATAGAGTGGGGAAGGGGAAGGGAAAGGAAGAAGCCCCGCAAAGTGTAAAGGAAAAGCTCTTTGGCTACTAGAATGCAAAACCAAATTAGTTTTCTTTACTCCAAATAATTAAACACATACAGGTAAAGAAGCTTATGTTGTAAAGTTAATTAAAATAAAAGCAAAATACAGAAACAAAGAACCAATGATATTTACTGCCCACGGTATATGTCAACAATATGAAAGAATAGCTTTTTAAAACTAAAATACAAAACTGAATTAGTTTTCTTTGCTCCAAATAATTAAACCCAGAATGGTTTGTGTCACAAATGTAATAAAAACAGAAATGAATTATATAAACCAAAACCCCAACAAAATTAAAAAGCAGGAAAGGAGCTGAGATGCCGAGGGTAAACCCACAGTTCAAGCAACCAGGAGTCCAGGAAGAGAGTGAGATGAGCGGATTCATGCAGCTGCTGAGAGGATTTCGTGAGAGTGGCCAGTCTAGAAGGTGATCATGACCCTTGCCCAACTTAAAAAGATCCCGTGACCCGGTCATATGCAAGTAATGAAACTTCCTGGTAAAGTTGAAGAGGTTTCGACAAAAGGGCAACTTGGTCCTTGTGAAATAATAGAATATATATTTCTGTCTCTGGTTCCTGGCACAGAGCTCCTAAAACCCCTGTAATTTCCTAAGTGATAAGAGCACTTGTGAGCATCTTTTGTTCTAATATTTGGTCTTTGACCCTGGTTCCTGACACAGAGCTCCTAAGTCCCTTAGCTTTCCTGGGTGATAAGAAAGTCTTTTGTTCTAATGAGGTGACTTGGTGGACTCCGGGATGGGGGCAGGTCACCAAGCCATGATTAGAAGCTGGAACTTTCAGCCCAACCCCCCATTGTTCTTCAGAGAGGGGCTGGAAATTGGGTTAATGGTTGATCATGCCTACATGATAAAAGCCTCATAGAATCCCCAAGGTATGGGTTTCAGGGAGCTTCCGGGTTGGTGAACTCATGGAAGTACTGGGAGAGTGGTGTGTGCGGAGAGAGCGTGGAAGCTCTGCGCCTCTTCCCACAAACCTTGCCCTATGCATCTCTTCCATCTGGATGTTCATCTGCACCCTTTATCATATCCTTTTATATTAACCCATAAACAGTAAGTAAACTGTTTTCCTGAGTTTTATGAGCTGCTCTAGCAAATTAACCTGAAGAGGGGATTGGGGGAACCTCCAATTTATGGCTAATGGGTCAAAAGGGCAGGTGAAGTGGGTAGGGCAGTTTTGTGGGACTGAGCCCTTAACCTGTGGGATCTGATATTATCTCCAGGTGGACAGTGTCAAAACTGAGTTAAATTGTAGGATACCTGGCTGGTGTGGCAGAATTGCTCAGTGTGGGAATATCCTCCCCACATCTGGCATCAGAAGTATTGACAGTGTGATCGTAGTGTGAGAGTTAAGGAGACACACAGGAGGAAGAGTGAGTTTTTCCCTACTCAGTTGCCAAAGAGCCCAAAGCTCCCCCATGTCCCTAGAGCAGAAGTCAACCTGGTGCTCCAGATGAGCTTGGTTAAGAGACCCCGTGAGAGATACAGCAGGGTTCAGCCTGGGTGCTTTGCTAAGGAATCAGGCAGGTAGAAGAAGATCAGCTGTTGCAACCCCAGGCTTAGAGCTCCCATTGGTCTGGCCCACGTTAAGTGTCAATAAATATTGCTTGAAACAACACATTGAGATTCATCCGTCAGCTCCTTTAGACCAAAGGTGGCAAGTTGGGCAGTTTTCCTTGGCACAGTTTCCTTGTCATTGACCCTTAATGTCCCTGCCTCCTGGGCCCACGGCCACTTTTATAAGCTGTTACTTGCTACCTCTTATCAGTATTCTGCTTGACAAAACTCACCCCCTTCCCCAAATTTATCGATACTTCTGAAACTCTCCCTTATACCACCTACACCTACAACTTGCACTGGTCACTGAGGATCAGAAAGAGAGCCCCAAGGCCCTGCAAAGTTAAAGAAACATCCATCAATGGATGGGTTGAATTATAGTTCAGTAGACTATAATTTATATTCTTCAGCTTACCCTGTTGTACGCGGTTTTGCCCCAAGGCTACTAAGTTGGGGGTGGGGGGTGGGGGGTGGGAGCTGAGGCTGCAGAGTGCTCTAAACAGTGTTGCTAAGTTACTTCTCGCCACCTCTTTGTGCTTGAGGGCACAGGGGAAGTAGGAAAGGGCCGGGGAAGGGCAGAATTCTCAGCTTCACTATTACTCCAGGCTCATGGGGCTCTGGGGCAGGTGAGCAGATGGTAGGGGCGCCCCGTGGATTTTGACGTACAAAGTGGTCCAGGGAGCTGCTCCATCTTGAGTGGCTTGCCCACAGTGTGAGCCCACTCTGTTAGGAGTTGTGCTGGCCAGAAACACCACTTACTATCTTAGAGCTCAGACCCTCCAGGGTGAGGGTCCTGTCAGGGCTTCTGCGGGTGACTGTGAGTTCTGCGTGGGGAAATCCAGGGAGATCTAATGGAACCCTGGCCATGTGGAGGTGTGCAGGGCAGAGCCAGCCCGGCCAGAGGCGGTATCCCCGCCTTTCTGCAGCACCTCTTGACGTGCCTTCGTTCTTTTCTGCAGTAACAGGCAGCTCTGGCTTAAATACTCTTCGTATTTTCTGGGCCCTGACTTAGGCCCCAAATTACGTTTCATATTTTTGCTCCTTCCCTTCTCTGATATCATCCTAGATGGTTTACAAAGAAGTTACGCTGTATATATAAGGTCTGATTAATACAAATAACTTCCTACTTTGTAATTTTCATGCAGTAATTTAAACCAAACCTCAAATTTCCACAGCATTTCTGAACCATGGATAGTTCAGGGGGCTTAGTTGTGGGTAGTTAAGGGGACTCCTGACAAGTGACAAAAGTCCCTCAAGCCCCTCTCTACCAAAGTGACAGCAGACTAAGGTAGGGAAGTTTTTCAAATTGAAATGCCCAGGCAGAATCTCCGGAAGATGGGGCCCAGATATAAATATATATATATAAATATATATAAATATATAAAAGCTCTTTGGGTGATCCAATTTGCAGCTAAGGTTGCAAATCAGTATTTTAGAAAGTCTTTCAAAAAAGATTGACACTCAGGTGTTTCTAATGAAATCCTGTGGGAGGTTTCAATTGTACTATGTCAAGAATTTCTTTAACTAAAATGGAGATCTTGTAATAGTGGGATATCCCAAGGTATTTTTTTTTATCGAAGTATAGTTGATTTACAGTGTTGTGTTAATTTTTGCTGTACAGCAAAGTGATTCAGTTATGTATATATATTCATTTTAATATTCTTTTCCATTATGGTTTATCATAGGGTACTGAATATACTTCTCTGTGCTATACAGTAGGACATATATTTATGTCATTTATCCATTCCATATATAATAGTTTATATCTGCTAAACCCAATCTCCCACTCCTTCATCTCCCAACCCCCTACCCCTTGGCAACCACAAGTCTGTTCTCTATGTCCATGAGTCTGTTCCTGTTTCGTAGATAGGTTCATTTGCATCATATTTTACATTCCGCATATAAGTGATATCATATCGTATTTGTCTTTCTTTTTCTGACTTCACTTAGTATGATAATCTCTAGTTGCATCCATGTTGTTGCAAATGGCATTATTTCGGGGTCTTTTTATGGTTGAGTAGTATTCCTTTGTATATATGTACCACATCTTTTTTATCCATTCATCTGTTGATGGACATTTAGGCTGTTTCCACGTCTTGGCTATTGTGAATAGTGCTGCTATGAACATAGGGGAGCATGTATCTTTTTGGATTAGAGTTTTTTCTGGATATATGCCCAGGAGTGGGATTGCTGGATCATATGGCAATTCTATTTTTAGTTTTCTGAGGAACCTCTATACTGTTTTCCATAGTGCCTCTACCAACTTACTTTCTCACCAACAGTGTAGGAGGGTTCCCTTTTCTCCACATCCTCTCCAGCATTTATTATTTGTAGAGTTTTTAATGATGGCCATTCTGACCAGTGTGAGGTGGTACTTCATTGTAGTTTTGATTTGCATTTCTCTGATAATTAGCAAATTTGAGCATCTTTTCATATGCCTATTGGCCATTTGTATTTCTTCTTTGGAAATGTCTATTTGGGTCTTCTGCCCATTTTTCGATTGGGTTGTTTGCTTTTTTGTTGAGTTGTATGAGCTGTTTGTATATTTTGTAAATTAGGCCCTTGTCAATTGCATCATTTACAGATATTTTTCTCCCATTCTGTAGGTTGTCTTTTCTTTTTTCTTTCTTTCTTTTTTTTTATGGTTTCCTTTGGTGTGCAAAAGCTTGTAAAGCTTTGATTAGGTCCCATTTGTTTATTTTCATTTTTATTTCTATTGCCTTGGGAGACTGACCTAAGAAAACATTGGTATGACTTATGTCAGAGAATGTTTAGGATCTGCTCTTTTTCTTTTGCCCATGCTGTGTGGCTTGCAGGATCTTAGTTCCCTGACCAGGGATCAAACCCATGCCCCTTGCAATGGAAGCGTGGAGTACTAACCACTGGGATTCCAGGGAGTTCCCTAGGATCTCTTCTAGGAGTTTTATGGTGTCATGTCTTATATTTAAGTCTTTAAACTATTTTGAGTTTATTTTTGTGTATGGTGAGAGGGTGTGTTCTAACTTCATTGATTTACATGCGGCCGTCCAACTTTCCCAACACCACTTGCTGAAGAGACTTCTTCCCATTGTGTATTCTTGCCTCCTGTGTCAAAGATTAATTGACCAAAGGTATGTGAGTTTATTTCTGGGCTCTCTATTCTGTTCCATTGATCCATGTCTGTTTTTGTGCCAATACCATGCTGTTTTGATTACTGTAGCTTTGTAGTATTGTCTGAAGTCTGGGAGGGTTATGCCTCCTGCTTTGTTCTTTTTCTTCAGGATTGCTTTGGCAATTCTGAGTCTTCTATGGTTCCATATAAATTTTATGATTATTCTAGTTCTGTGAAAATTGTCCTGGGTAATTTGATAGGGATTGCATTAAATCTGTAGGTTGCTTTGCATAGTATGGACATTTTAACAGTATTAATTCTTCCAACCCAACAGCATGGGATATCTTTCCATTTCTTTGAATCATGTTCAATTTCCTTTATTAATGTTGGGTTTTTTTTAATAAATTATTTTTTATTTTTGGCTGTGTTGGGTCTTCGTTGATGCATGCGGGCTTTCTCTGGTTGCAACAAGCAGGGGCTACTCTTCGTTGCAGTGCACGGGCTTCTCATTGAGGTGGCTTGCTGTGGAGCACAGGCTCTAGGAGTGTGGGCTTCGGTAGTTGTGGCATGTGGGCTCAGTAGCTGTGGCTCACAGGCTCTAGAGTGCAGGCTCAGTAGTTGCAGCACACGGGCTTAATTGTTCCACGGCATGTGAGATCTTCCTGGACCCGGGCTTGAACCCATGTCCCCTGAGTTGGCAGGTGGATTCTTAACCACTGCACCACCAGGGAAGTCCCTATTAATGTTTAATAGTTCTCAGCATATAAGTCTTTCATCTCCTTGGTCAGGTTTATTCTTAAGCATTTTATTTTGGGGGGGGTGCGATTTTGAAAAGTATTGTTTTTTACACATTCAGTAGATACTCTGTTAGAATTGTTCCATATGTAGATGTATTTCTGATGCATTTGTGGGAGGCAGTGAGCTTCATGTCCTACTCCTCCACCATCTTGATCTCTCTCCCCAAGGTTCTTTGAGACAGGGGTCCCCAACCCCCGGGCCACGGACCAGTACCGGGCCACACAGCAGGAGGTGAGCGGCAGGTGAGCAAAGCTTCATCTGCTGCTCCCCATTGCTCACATTACCACCTGAACCATCCGTGTCCCCCTCCCGCCCCGTCCGTGGAAAAATTGTCTTCCACAAAACCGGTCCCTGGTACCAAAAAGGTTGGGGACCGCTGCTTTAAGACAGCAAACTGCAGTCACTGTCAGATGTTCTTAAAATGGTCCTCAGGAAGTTTAAAATAGAATTACCAGATGATCCAGCAATTCACTGCTGGGTATATACCCAAGAGAATTTAAAGCGGGGACTCAAATGGATATCTGTACAGTCATGATCATAGCAGCAGCATTCACAATAGCCAAAATGTGGAAGCAACCATGAATCCACTGATCTTTTGAATGGATGAACAAAAATGTAGTATATACACACTGTTAATTAAACAAGGAGGCCATTAGACGGTGGTGGCTCTAAAGTCTTGGCAGCCTACGTAAGCAACCAAAACCTAGGCCTGGCAATATCTCAAGATTAAGAAATCAAAAGCAAAGGACAGGGCTTCCCTGGTGGCGCAGTGGTTGAGAGTCCGCCTGCCGATGCGGGGGACGCGGGTTCGTGCCCCGGTCACAACAAATCACAAATAGCCAAGTGAACTTTCCCAAATAATGCCACCACTTAAGCCATAGCCAGTCAAATAATCTCCTTGTCTTCCTTCTGGCTGTACTCTATAAAAAGAGCACTTCCACTTAGAATCTAAGTGGATGTGCTTAGAATCTAAAAAACAAAACAAGTGAACAAACATAATGAAACAGAAACAGACTCACAGATACAGAGAACAAACTGGTTGGTTGCCAGAGGGGAGGGGTGTGGGGGGATGGGTGAAAAGGTGAAGGAGATTAAGAGCTACAAATTTCCAGTTATAAAATAAATGTCACAGGGATGTAATGTACAGCATAGGGAATATAGTCAATAATATTGTAATAACTTTATGGTAATTAGATCATTTTGTAAGGTATAAAAATATCAAATCACTAGGTTGTACACTGGAAACTAATAAAATATTGTAAGTTAATTATACTTCAATAAAAAAAATTTTAAATACAAAATAAATTTTAAAAAGAAAGGAACAATGTTTGATCTCTATTTCAGAAAAATAAGTGTACCTAATTTCATTTATTTTTAAATCTGACAGTAAAAGTCTTTTATTTATTTTTTTTTCAATTGAAATATAGTTCATTTACAGTGTTGTGTTAGTTTCTGGTGAACAGCAAAGTGATTCAGTTATACATATCTTTTTCTTATTCTTTTCCATTATGGTTTATTATAGGATATTGAATATAGTTCCCTGTGCTATACAGTAGGACCTTGTTGTTTATCTATTTTGTATATAGTAGTTTGTATATGCTTATCTCAAACTCCTAACTTATCCCCCCTCCCCTTTCCCCTTTGGTAACCATAAGTTTGTTTTCTATGTCTGTGAGTCTGTTTCTGCTTTGTAAATAAGTTCATTTGTATCATATTTTAGATGCCACATATAAGTGTTATATGATATTTGTCTTTCTCTTTTTGACTTGCTTCACTTAGTATGCTAATCTCTAGTTGCATCCATGTTGCTGCAAATGGCGTTATTTCATTCTTTTTTATGGCTGAGTAGTAGTATTTTATGGCTATGGTGTATATATGTACCACATCTTTATCCATTCATCCGTTGATGGACACTTAGGTTGCTCATGTCTTGGCTATTGTAAACGGTGCTGCTGTGAACATTGGTGTGCGTGTATCTTTTTGAATTAGAGTTTTCTCCGGATATATGACAGAGTGGGATTGCTGGATCATATGGCAACGCTTTTTTTTTTAGTTTTTTGAGGAATCTCCATACTGTTTTCCATAATGGGCGTACCAATTTACATTCCCTCCAACAGTGTAGGAGGGTTCCCTTTGCTCTATACCCTCTTTGGCATTTACTATTTGTAGAGTTTTTAATGATAGCCATTTTGACCAGTGTGAGGTGATATGTCATGGTAGTTTTGATTTGCATTTCTCTAATAATTAGCAATTTGAGCATCTTTTCATGTGCCTATTGGCCATCTGTACGTCTTCTTTGGAGAAATGTCTATTTAGGTCTTCTGCCCATTTTTGGATTGGGTTGTATGAACTGTTTGTATAGTTTGGAAATTAAGCCCTTGTCAGTTGCATTACTTGCGGATATTTTCTCCCAGTCTATAGGTTGTCTTTTTGTTTTGTTTATGGTTTCCTTTGCTGTAAGCTTGTAAGTTTAATTAGGTCTCATTTGTTTATTTTTGCTTTTATTTCTATTGCCTTGGGAGACTGACCTAAGAAAATGTTGCTAGGATTTATGTCGGAGGATGTTTTGCGTATGTTCTTTTCTAGAAGTGTTATGGTGTCATTTCTTATATTTAAGTCTTTAAGCCATTTTGAGTTTATTTTTGTGTATGGTGTGAGGATGTGTTCTAACTTCATTGATTTACATGTGGCTGTCCAGCTTTCCCAACACCACTTGCTGAAGAGACTCTGACAGTAAAAGTCATTTATTTCCTTAATAAATGTATTTATTTTTGGCTGCGTTGGGTCTTCATTGCTGTGCGTGGGCTCTTCGCTAGTTGTGGCAAGCAGGGGCTACTCTTCGTTGCGGTGCACGAGCTTCTCTTTGTGGTGGCTTCTCTTGTTGCGGAGCACGGGCTCTAGGCACATGGGCTTCAGTAGTTGTGGTGCGTGGGCTCGGTAGTTGTGGCTCACAGGCTCTAGAGTACAGGCTCAGTAGTTGTGGCACACAGGCTTAGTTGCTCCGCGGCATATGGGATCTTCTCTGACCAGGGCTCGAACCCGTGTCCCCTACACTGACAGGCGGGTTCTTAACCACTGCACCACCAGGGAAGTCCTAAAAGTCTTAATTGTTTCTGATTAGAAAATTAATACTTTAAACAATTCAAACTGCTAGAAATGTATGTTAGACAGTAAAGTTAGCCATAATCTCTCTACCTTCCCCAACATAACTACTGTTAACAATTTGATTTATATTCTTCCAGACTTTCTTTGTGCATATGCCAGTATTAAAATATATATTTAATGGGTTCAGTTAAAAATATACCTTTTTTCCATGTTTGTACATATGAATCTACCTAAGCCTTTTTATGAACTTTCATTCCGTTATATGGATGTAACATAATTTGCTTAACCAGTGGCCTGTTGTTATACATTTGTATTGTTTTCATTTTTTTCTCTATTTCAATCGACTCTGCAATGAACATCCTGGTACTTCTGTCTTTGCCCACTTGTTTGAGTACAGGGGGAACTGCTAGATCCAAGACCATTCTCCACTGGCATTTAACTCAACACTAATTATTACGGTTAGAATTACAACTGCTAGAATTCCACATATAAACAAGAGCAAAAGGAGTTTCTCTGAGCCTTATGTCTGTCTGCTCATACTTTGTAGAAATATCAGCGAAGGCGGAAGTACAGCCTGTCTGCTGTGTTCCATTCGGCCACCATGTTGCAAGACGTTGGCGAGGCCATTCAGTTTGAAGTCAGCATTGGGAACTATGGCAACAAGTTTGACACGACCTGTAAGCCTTTGGCATCAAGCACTCAGTACAGCCGTGCCGTGTTTGATGGTAAGACTGACATTGGCCGTTCTCTCCTGTACACATTTACAGTGGGTACACCACAGGACGAGAAGCATGCAGTGTATTCTCCCTCTGGCAGCCAGTATCCCCAGCATATGCTTAGTGGAACGGGAAAGGTTGAATGGGGAGGAGAGGTGGCTGGAGTTCAGGCACCTTCAAGAATGGTCAGACCCTAGAAGCTGCAGACCCTTGGTTGTACTCCAATGCCCCCTCCCATGCCCAACTTTAACAGTTGCTGTGTTTGTAAAGTCACAAGAGGGCAACTAGCTGAACACTGAGCCTCCCCCCAAGCAGCTTCTGCCCTGCCAGGCCCCAAATCGCTTAGATTGAGTAGTTGGAGTGGATGGAAAATCAAGCTTCTGGTCTTGGCTCAGTTACTTCCCAGCACTATGACCTTAGCCATATGACTTCATTCTAACCCTCAGTTTCTTCATCTTCTCCAGAGTTGCCATGAGGATTAAATAGCTGTATTTGAACAAAGATAAATGAGAAACAGTTCCTGCTTTTAAGGAGCTTACATTGTAGTGTATAAAATAAATCATAATAGAAGGCAGAGTATGAGAGGGCCCTTATAAAGATATCGACAAATGCTTGGAGAGTATAGAGAAGGGAGAGAGAAATTCTGATCAAATGCCCCAACGGTTGTCACCATAGTTTTTACCTAATTTTTGTACAAGTAGCGTTAAAATATAAAATGTGCCAGAAAATGTTGGCTAATAATTCTTAATTACTGTAAGGCTCTTAGTAATATCAAATTCCGTGTATCTAGCTAAGGCTTTTAAAAAACTAGAAAATTCTTTTTTCTTGTCCCACTTCCAACAAAAATATTTATTTAGAATAACAGTTTTCAGGGACAACACATATAGTCTAATCTCCTATGCTCCATTTTCTTCTGCTGTGTTATGTAATTATCAGTGATGCTCAGACACATGGTCCTGAATTACCAAAAGATCCTGAGATCATTGTGCTAGGTTCACTAAGGTCTTGTAGAGATTTTCAAAGCAGGCTAAATGAATAAGAACTTTCTATTTATTCCTCAGTTGCTTAATTAAATAAAATGAAAGAACCAGACCACCCCAAACCACACCCCCAGGCCTATGATTACCCAAGCAGTCCAGTTTGCACATCTTTTCAGTAAACGTGTTGTTTATTTTAAGTGTCCAGTGTTCACTGACCCTCAATGTTCTACACCAGGGAACTACTATTACTACTTGCCTTGGGCCCACACAAAGCCAGTTGTCACACTGACCTCATACTGGGAGGATATTAGTCATCGCCTGGATGCAGTGAACATGCTACTAGTCATGGCAGAACGGCTGGTGAGTTTATCTTTTCTGCACTTCCTTTTCATCGAACAGAGTGAATTATGTGTTACTTAGAATGCAAGTTAGGCCACTGTACCACAAGACCTCAATAATGGTAAGCAAGATGAAAGCTATTTCTTTAGTAACAGTTGAGGTAGGTAATCCAAGGCTGGTATGGAAGTTCAGTGGTGTTAGGGACCCAGGCCTTTTCCCCCTTGTTGCTCTGCTATCGCTAAGGAGTTGTCATAGTCTGCATGGGAGAGGCAGCTCACCACTACCCCGACCCTTCAGCCTGAAGGAAGGGGAAAAGAGGGGAGGGGGAGAAGATGACACAGGCCTTTTCCTTCAAGGGAAACACTCAGAAGTCACAGGCTTGATTTCTACTCATTTTCCACTGGCCAGAATCCAGTCATACAACCGCCTCTTACTACAAGGGAGTTGGGAAATACAGTCTTATGCCTGGGCAGGCATATGTCCAGGTGCAAGTTGTCTCACTGTGGAAAAGAGAGGATGGATGTTGAAGTAGGGGGACAACTCACAGTTTCTGCCACAATTTGTATGTGAAGTATGGTGTGGAGAGTGGTTCATTACAGTAGAAACATGCAACCCTTAGAGCTTTGCTATCAAAGCAGTAAGAATCTCTACTGTGGGCTCAGTGGACTTCCTTGTTTGGAGGTTGAGGGGGTTCCCTCTGGTGGGAACTTGCATAGATGTGATATCTTTGATTATCCTTCTAGTTGACATTGATGAGAAGAACGTGGTTGGGATATTTCTAATTGAGTCAAAGATACTAAGTTATTTCTATCAAGTACTGATAAAATCCATCTGGTATTAGTGTTTTGATTTCCACATTACATGAATATTAATTTTTCTAAGATCCAACCTGTCAGGGTTGGACCATGACATTTGGGGGTCCTGGAATCTACTTGTTCTAAGACCCCATGGCAAAATCTGAAAATATTGTTTTTTGTTTTAAAGACAATATTGAAGGAGAGTTATACATTTAACTTAAGCATAATTGTTTACATAACAGAGCTACAATTGATATGCATTGTGGTTGTGGTATTAATTTCCAATCTCCATCTCAAGGGACTTGGTAGAGAATTGGTCACACCTCTATTCTAATTATGTTTTGGGTATTCTTCAGCATTTTTCATCTTTGTTCTTCTCATCAGCTCTCTTCATTGACCAAGCTGTCCTAATTCCATACTAATCTGGATAGGACAGTGGATTTCCATGATCGGACTTTTGGGGATCATGGTGGGCTCTCCCTCAGCCTCTCTGTTGGCAGATGTTCAAAGTGATGCAATAATCTGTCCTGAGCTTATCTTGTACTTTCAGTACCCCAACCCTGGAATCACCATTTCTCCAAGGAGCCCTGGTTCCTTTTAGTAGGAATGGAATGTGAAGAACAAGGTCTGGGTATTGGAGTGCTCACCACTACTGAGATGTCTAGGCCTTCTCAGCAGACAAACTTGCATGAGAACACCCATGTATATACATATGTATGTTTATTTCTATATCTCTCAAAATACTGAATGCAATGAGTTTACAAGGATAACCCCAGTTCCATTCTAACATCATGGGGTTTATTCTAGTCTTCACTCTTTCTGTATTTACAAATCCCTTCTCCAACAGTGAGAAACCTGGCTTCCTTTTTCCTCGATATATTTACTCATTAATTTAATCCTAAAATCCATAGGTGAAGTACCGCAAAAAAACAAAGCTATTTAGAGTTTGATATGTTTATGGTTCTTTCCTTCAAACTAAGGGAATGTAGTGAAAACATTGTGCTCAAAAGTTACTTGGGTTACCTCAGTGTAGTTACGTTATTCATGTGAAATACAGTTAGGTTCACTTTTTTCTGGTTTACATTCCATTTTAGAGTTCCTTCCCCCATCCTTGTTGGTTTTTCTTTTATTTGCTTTTTGAATACTTAAAATTTCCATGGTTTCAAAGGTCAAAGCTATATGAAAATCTTTCTTATTACTTAAATATATGTATCAGTGTTGATTGCATTTTGAAGAAAAATAGTGTTGAGCTCTGGTGAGCATTATTAAATGTAAAAGAAAAAAGCTTTACTTTTTTCTGTTAATTCTTCTTGTGTATTTTTTCTTGAAAATGAAAGTTTTACCAGGTATAATGCACAATTACCAATTATTTCCTCCCTTTCCGAATTCTTCAGCAATCAAAAATAGAGGCTCTAAAATCAGGGATACAAGGTAAAATTCCTGCAAACCAGTTGGCAGAAATGTGGTTGAAGCTGATCGATGAAGTAATAGAAGACACAAGGTATAGTGATCTTGTTCGTACTTTAGAATTCCCAGCCGTGCTCACCTCCCTTAAACTATAAGGCCTGAGGAGTCTCTAGAATTTTCTAGTGTTTGCCTGAAAAATGAATTTGAATCAGTCAAGCTTCTCAAAAGGCTGTCACTGGAAGAGTCTCTGAATCACCAGCAGGAAAAGCTCCACTTTCCGATCTGGTGCCAATTCTAAAGCAGCTGAGGAAGGCTGAGGTCCCACTCCAGGAAACAGTCCCTGTGCAGCCTCCTGCAGGGGGTGGGGAAGCGGGGAGGGAGCTGATCTGCCTCCCAGCGGTCCTTGTGTGCCCACTGCCCCAAGAAAGGTGACTCCTGGCCCCCACAGAAAATGGGATCTGGGGGTGGGGCATTGGTATTACCATTTAGAACAGTGTTGCGAATTCATAAACACAATTTTAGCAACAGCGTTTTTACTCGCTCTTTTACTGGATGCGTAATGAGTACTCTGGCCAAGCCTCCCTTAGGTGAAGCCAAAAAATTCGACCCAAGCCAGAGAACCTTTCCTAACTGTGACTTAGGGTAACTGCTCAGATCTCAGGGTATTTGTAAATCAAAGGGGGAAGTGATAATTCTAAACTCATTTTAAATGTTGGCCAATAGAGCAGTGGTCAGGGAAGTTCCAAAAGAAAACCATCCATATTCAATACTTCTAACCAGCAGCAGGAACCAGGGCTGTCCAGCACCCCCTACCCCCAACCCCAAGCTCCTAACCCAAAGTCTCCCAGTCTTCTTGTGCCCTCTAGTGGTTTAGCTAGGTAACTGTCATGCAGCTGAGATCAAAGTATTCCTGGGTGCTTGTTTAAATTCAGAGAATTTATATCTGGGTCCCAAGAGGTCATCTCTTCCAGTCCCCTTATTTTATAGATGAGAAAACAGAGGCCCAAGGAGGTGAAATGACCCATCTGAGGCCCAAAGTTGGGTTTATTAGCATAACTTCTTTTCCTGCTACATGTTTCCCACCATCAGCATCTATTTGTTGAAGGTCTTATGTGTGACCTCTGAGCTAGCAGCTTCTGTCTATATTTTTGCCTCAAAGAATCATTTCAGGGACTTAACCCTTCCAATGCATTGCCATAATTACCAATGCAACCAAACAAAAACATTTGGTAATACTTTTCATGTAGAAAATGCCTGTTAATTTTAAGAGATATCTATTTATACTGTTTTTGAATAATCGGTTTTTGAAGAATCCAATTGGGTACTTTTTAATTTTAGGAAATTTGTGTTTAAGGGAAGTCATTTAGGATTTCCTTCATTTAAGAAGCTGGGTAAGGTTCTTCCCGGGTGGACCAGTGGGTAAGACTCCTTGCTCCCAATGCAAGGGGCCCGGGTTCGATCCCTGGTCGGGGAACTAGATCCCACACGCATGCCGCAACTAAGAGTCCCCATGCCACAACTAAGAAGCCCGCATGCCACAACTAGGAGTCCACATGCCACAACTAAGAAGTCCGTATGCCGCAACTAAGAAATCCGCATGGCGCCACTAAGAGTCTGCATGCCGCAACTAAGAAGTCCGCATGCTGCAACTAAAAAGATCCTGCATGCTGCAGCGAAGATCCCAAGTGCCACAACTATGACCTGGTGTGGCCAAATAAGTTAATAAATAAATATTTTTGAAAAGCCAGGTAAAATTCTAACCAATGAAAATTCTAGGTAGAAACAATGTGAGTAGAATTTCCTGGAATAGGTGACATCCTCACCGTGTGACCCCATCAGCAGCCCTTGTGAGAGGGGGGCCCTGGCAGAACAAGTCTAATCCTGGCTCCAGCTCAGCTCTTCTAGTGGGAGCTTGACCTACACAAGTGGTTCTTAACGTTTTTGGGAGGTAATGGACCCCTCTGAGTACCTGATGAGATGATGACAATGATGATGGCAACATCATTGAGACTTTACTATGCGATAGGCATTGCTCTAAAGGCTCCCCATATATTAATTCATTTACTTCTCACCACAACCCTAAAAAGTAGTTATTATTTTCCCACATTTGAAGATAGGAAAACAAGAGGTTAAGTAATTGGTCAAGATCACAGAACTAGTAAATGGTGGAGCCAGGATTTTTACCCAGATAGTCAGCTCCAAAGCCTGTGTTCTTCATCATGATGTCACACTGCATGTCAACACAGACACTTTTCTTTATAAGTTCCAGGGATTCACAGACCTCCAGAGGCCCACCCGCAGACTGCCTAGGGGTGCATGGGCTCTAGGTTAAGAAGCCTTCCGCTAAATGATCTCTAATGTCCATTCTTCTCCTTCATTTTGGGGGTCTGTACAGTGATCATAGGAAGCAAAAGAAGGGAAGGCCAGTTCCTCCCAACTGCTGCTACTGTTTCCATCTTCTTCCCAGTGACTCCATGGGCCTTGAGTCCAACCCAGGGAATTGCTTTGGAATTTTCATCCCCCTGCATTCCCCATGAGAATTAGGAGAGTCTGTCTGGCAGGTCTGCTCTTAAAGCTACATACACTCACCCTCAGCTTAAACCTGGTCACACTTTGTGAAGTCTATTAGGAAATTGATGTGGTTTGTGAGATGGAAACCAACCGTAAATGAACTTGACAGCCCTGAAGCCTAGCAAGCTCTTCTGCATATTCTCTGGTTCTTTTTCCTTTTTTAGATACACGTTGCCTCTCATGGAAGGAAAACCTAATGTCACAGTTCTTGATAATCACATCCAAAAGCTGCGATCCAGAGCTCTCTCCCAGATACACGAGGCGGCTGTGAGGATGAGGTCTGAGGCCACAGAGGTGAAGCCCACACTGGCAGAAATCGAGGACTGGCTCGATAAATTAATGCAACTGACTGAAGAGGTAAGGCTTTTAAACTACACTTGACGTGGAGGAGGGATTCTGTAGAAGGGCACCAGGGATAGAGATGGTAGTAGGACAGTCTAGTGCATTATCTTGCATATTGAGCTAGATCTAAAGCATGGTGAAATCAAGGCATTACTGGGCTGAGGTGCTAATGGATGCATCATTGAGGTCAGGGCAGAAGAAGAATTTTGAGTTGGTTGTCCTAGAAAAGTCTTCATAGTGGACAAATCATTACCAGTGTCATGGTACAATCAGAATATTTCAGTTAGAGTGATATAGTAGCAGATCTGTGTAGTACTTTTGTTTGGGATTGGGAAGACCTGGCTTTGATTCCCAGATCTACCATGTTTAACCTTGGGCAAGGTACTCAACCTTTCTAAGCCTCAGTTCCCCGTATATTAAATGGAGATAAAACACAGCATTGCTTTACGAAGATTAAAGAAGGTGAAGAGTGTAAAGGCCTTAGCACAGTGTGGGGCACACAGCGAGGGGCTCACAGTGAGTGCTGGATAAATGTTGGCTGCCATTGACCTCTGTGGGTTGGAAGAACAAGGGAGTAGAAGACCCTTCCTACTGACCTTCAAAGGCGGGGGGTGGAGGGTGGGTAGTAATATATTTGCGGATAGCAATACATTTGAAAAACACACATGTGATTACAGGAAATTTTTATTTTTTACTTTCTGCTTTGGTATTTTCAAAGTTTTTTTTATAGTAAACTTATATCACCTTTATAATCAGAATAAAAGAAGTTTAAAAAAACTAAGTTAATATTTCATATTTGGAAAATATCAAATTGTGAGGTAGAGATGCTCTATGTCCCATGAAATATATGAAGCCTGTAACCCCTTGACTGCTGTCTATGGCTTTCTTCAAATGATGGGAGAGATAAAAGGGGGTATTTTCCAAAATTCCTCTCAGAGCTCTGTAGATAGGGCCTGTGGCAGGTGAAGCTCCCCTTCTGCTTCCCTCTTTTCCCTTTGGCCAGCCACAGGCTGCCTGCCAGCCCTGCAAGCTGTGGTCCTGGAAGGTGTGAGAGTCAGGAATTTGGGCAGAGCCCTAACCACAGTGTTTCTTTGCTAAATGGAGCCCTGAGGGTCCAGCCTGCAGGGTCTGTGGTGTCTCTGCGTTTAGACTAACTATAGCTTTGCTTTCCTTTCCATCCACCCACATGACCAGCCTCAGAACAGCATGCCTGACATCATCATCTGGATGATCCGGGGAGAGAAAAGATTGGCCTACGCACGCATTCCCGCGCATCAGGTTTTATACTCCACCAGTGGTGACAACGCATCTGGGAAATACTGTGGGAAAACCCAAACCATCTTTCTGAAGGTATGGCTTCGTCACTGTGTAATGTGAAATACTTAAGTGCAAAACCCGTATTCCCAAGAAGGGCTGATTTATATTATTTGCCAGTCATTGAATCGCTAGGGCAATTGTGATCCATTTCAGCCTTTTCTGGCACTTCCTCTAGGGTGGTAATTCCCAAAGTAGCCTGAGGTCTGCTGGCTTCAAACAAGGACACTTCCATAGAAGTCTCTGTGACACTAATATTAATATGGCATTGTGAACGCTTTGCTTTCTGGAATGATTTTCTACTTCTAATGTGAAGCAATGCCTCTCTTCCTTTCTAGTGAGCGTTTGGGAAGCAGAAAAAAAGGGAAGGTAATATAGATAGTCTATGGAATCTATTCCCTAACCAAATGGGTCCTCAAATTGAAAAAATTTGAGAATTACTATCTTAGGGCCGGGGTTCTGAACATTTTATGGAGTCCTAGACTCCTTTAAGAGCCTGATGAAAGCTACTGGCCCTCTCTTCCAAAAGAATGCACATCTCCCATGCATCCAATATTTTGCATCCAATTCAGGGGCTTTGTAGAACCCATAAATCCATCCCAGGACCCTGGATTAAGAACTTCTCTTATGTGCCTAAGGAGAACCAGAGGAGGGCCTGGGGATGGAAACAAAGAGATCCAAATAGTTGCCAGGTGCAGGTTTTTCATCCCTCTCCCTGCCAGACTCCAGCCGAGTTCCTTGGAATTTCAGGGAGAGGAAAAAAATTCAAAAGGAGAAAAAGCAGTCAGGGGAGGGTGTTCTCTTAAAACAGGGAGATACTTTGCTCTTTAATCAAGAGGGTGAAAATAGAACCAGAATGATCATCTTCTTTCAAGTGTCTCTTGGTGGAATAAATTTTACTTAAGATAGAACCACAATGATAATTGACCTCAGCAGTGCGTGGAAGCAAACTGATTAATAAATAAAACTTCACAGGGGTTGGGAGAGCTCTGTAGAGAGGGCCTTTGGCAGGTGAAGCTCCCCTTCTGCTTCCCTCTTTTCCCTTTGGCCAGTCACAGGCTGCCTCCCAGCCCTGCAAGCTGTGGTCCTAGAAGATGTGTCAGGAATTTGGGTGGAGCCCTAACCACAGTGTTTCTTTGCTAAATGCAGCCCTGAGGGTGCAGCCTGCAGGGGTATTCTCTGCATTAGGTTTCTGAACTCAGTGGATAAAACAGCAAAATGCTTTTAAGAGAATGTTGTATGTATTTATTGATTTTGTTAATACTCATTATCCAGCTTAGGGAGTTATTTAATTCAGTGGGTTTTT
The DNA here is from genome assembly GCF_003031525.2 of Neophocaena asiaeorientalis asiaeorientalis. NCBI lineage: Eukaryota > Metazoa > Chordata > Mammalia > Artiodactyla > Phocoenidae > Neophocaena > Neophocaena asiaeorientalis. The sequence goes on from NW_020172664.1 coordinate 974,719, forward strand.
TGTTGGTCTTAGGGCCCCTTTCACTCTTAAAAAAGCCATTGGAGACCCCAGAAAGCATTTGTGTATGTGGGTTACATCTATCAATATTTACTGTAATAGAAATTAAAACTGACATTAAAAAGTATTTATTAATATATTTTAAAATAAACAATAAATCCATTACAGGTTAACATAAACTATATATTTTTATGAAATGTAATGATTTCCTTTTAAAAATCAGAGAGCAGAGTGATACTGTTTTGCATTTTGGCAAACCTGGCTTCACAGAAATATAACTGGATTCTCAAAACTGCTTCTACATTTCGTCCGATGGACTAAGTTGCTTGGTTGAAGTATATGAAGAGAATCTGGCCTCACACAGATATGTATTTGGAAAAGGGAGGAGTATTTTAATAACGTTTTCAGATAATTATGGGTACTCATCTTTGATACAATACCAAACTCAAGTGGTAGCTTTTAAAAGGTTAATTACAGTGTGGAATCCGATGTGTATCAGTGAACTTTTCATTCTCTGCTACCTTAAAATCCAATTGTCTATCTTGTACTTTGAATGGCTCTTTTAGCCATGCATGATTTTGTAACATTAAGCATTCATTTGGAAAATATTGATTCACTGAGTTATGCAAATCTTCCTAATGTTGACACATTTCATCATACAGTATTTTTAAAAATCACATTCATTGGGACTTCCTTGGTGGCGCAGTGGTTAAGAATCCGCCTGCCAATGCAGGGGACATGGGTTCAAGCCCTGGTCCGGGAAGATCCCACATGCCACAGAGCAACTAAGCCCTTGAGCCACAACTACTGAGCCTGCATGCCACAGCTACTGAAGCCCGCACGCCTAGAGCCTGTGCTCCGCAACAAGAGAAGCCACCGCAATGAGAAGCCCACGCACCACAACAGAGTAGCCCCCACTCACTGCAACTAGAGAAGAACCCGTGCACATCAATGAAGACCCAAAGCAGCCAAAAATAAATAAATAAATAAAAATCCCATTCACTGATATCACTTACAAGAAAAGCCCTTATGTATTGGGATGTTATCAAGCTCACCCACTGAGACAGAAACAAATTTTCCAAAATTCTAATTTTAACTTGAAACCTTGAATTTTATCATTGCAACAAAATACAGTCACCTATTATCCTTGAAATGACAGGCTCACTTTGTTTATTTTCAAGAAAATGTCTGCCTCATATACCCAAGTACGAATAACCATACTTGTCAGCCAATCACTGTTTCAGGAAGAAAAGGTATTCTATTAAAAAAAAAAAAGGGCTTCCCTGGTGGCGTAGTGGTTGAGGGTCCGCCTGCCGATGCAGGGGACACGGGTTCGTGCCCCGGTCCGGGGGGATCCCACATGCCGCGGAGCGGCAGGGCCTATGAGCCATGGCCGCTGAGCCTGCGCGTCCGGAGCCTGTGCTCCGCAATGGGAGAGGCCACAACAGTGAGAGGCCCGCGTACCGCAAAAAAAAAAAAAGGCTAGTTCAGTTCACAGCTCAATTGCATAAGTTTTTTTTCTCAGAATATACACTAATATACAGCAGAATTTCATCACACAAACTATTAAAAAGACGTGTTCAGGGATCACGATTTAGGATTAGCCGTTTTTACTGCTTTATCAAAGTAATTAATAAGTAAAACTGGCATTTTGTTTTCTTCACTGAGAGTGATGAAGAAAACTGTTACTACCAGTGCAGTTCGGTGTTACTGTCTTGATTCCTGCTACAGTGCTTGGAGTTTTATCCACCATTGCTTTTGCAACATCAGTGCAAATGTCAGTACAGTGAAAAAAGCAAGTAACATGCTAGTATGATTAGGAAAATAGTTTTGACCTTGTGAGCCTCCTGAAAAGGTCTCAGGGACCCCCAGGGGTTCCTGCTTTACTTGTTATTTTAATCTTTGCAGAAGGGTCATTTGGAAATATTTTAACTGTACAAACAAAGTTAGACTGCTGGAAACAATGATTAGATGTTCAGTCTACTTTTGTTTTGAGCTTAATGCACAGCCTGTACTGTGCCCAGCATAACGGGTCATGTTATTGTGCGTCTCACAGTACCCACAGGAAAAAAACAATGGACCAAAGGTGCCTGTGGAGCTGCGTGTGAACATCTGGCTGGGCTTAAGTGCTGTTGAGAAGAAGTTCAATAGCTTCGCAGAAGGAACATTCACCGTCTTTGCTGAAATGGTAACATTTAATGACATCACTCTTTTCCTCTTTGTGTGGGAGTACTTTACTCTTCATCCTAAGGGAAAATATTCAGAGGTCAAACCAGCCACCACCATAATCGCTACCTAAAACCCCACATTCAAGGGCCCTTAACGAAGGGGGTAGGGAAAGATTGACTGGAGGTCTACATTGGGACACCCCAGAGTGAGTCACACACAAGCAACCCAGGAGTGAGGACGCTTGAGGGGTGCCGACCTTGAGAAGCCTGCTTGGGGTCTGGAGTGGTTTTTTTTTAATTGAAAATATAGTTATTTTTTGTGTTAATTTCTACTCTACAGCAAAGTGTCTGGAGTCTTTAAACCACAGAAGACTCAATCCTCAGTTGGGGAAACCTCAGAGGGGTTTGCCCAAGGGCCAAGAAAATGCTGCCTAGATACTTGAAAAACAATAGAGATAATTTGTAAATCCTTCACTGAGTTAAAAATCCATTTGGCTAATTAGAAATCTCATTAGAGTTAAACCAATGAAAATAATTTTCACAAACTTTTACAGCTAAAAGTGGCTTAGTTGGATTTTTTTTTACTGGAAGTACTTATTGTAAATTTATTAGATACATTCAGTGGGTCTCTTCTGACAATTTTCAGGTGAGCTCCATTCTTTTACAGATAGGCCTTCATGCTCAAATAATTGCGGAGAAGACTCTCTTCATTGTAGCTAATTTGTAATTGTGTTCCTGCTGCCCACCACGATGCCTGACCAGTGGTTTAGGATTGTGGTTCTGATGTGCTTACTGGGCAAGAAAACCCATGGCCATCTTTTAGTTTTGCTTTTTTTAATTTAACAGTGCCTGGCACATAGTAGGCTCCTATAAATATTTGTTAAATAAATAAATGGTGACAGAATTCATCCATCCACCCCTCCACCCATCCAAGCTTTCAGGGAGTGGTGGCTTTATGTCGGGCACAGAGGCAGAGGCTGAAGATGATGGAGCAGCCAAGCCCGGTCCTCAAGGATCTCGGAATCTTATCACAATAATAAAACCGGGTGTCTTGTTAAAAAGAATCCCACGCCGAGGACTTTGATTCTGTAGCTGAGTTAGGGATTAGCACCTGCAATGTGGGTGGATACGGGGCATTGCAGTCCACTTTGAGAAGCAGTGAAACCCATGGGAAACACACACAAAGTCCTTAGGATGCAAGCTTTGAAGTGAGACTGGAGAGAAATAGAGGGTGGGCTGGAGGCCTCAGGGGAGGCCCTGAGTCACAGATGTTGATGGTCAGTCATCTGGGTGCTGTGGAGGGGGCATCAGAGCACATGTGGGAGGGGCTTGCTCCTGCCCTCCTGTGGGATTTCTTGGCATCCACCTGCCCTACAGCTCTGTGGCTGGGGCCCAGAGAAGCTAGCACTGAGCAAGGAACAACCCTTCCTCTGCTTCCCACTTCCAGATCCTTCCTTGCATAGAGTGAACTCTAGTTTCAACAGGTGTAAAAATGATCCACCCATTTTAGTTGTTTTGCGTGACTCTAGTTTCTCCAAATTCTAACAGCCTCTGAGTACCAGAAGGGGCACGTTAATGACAGTAATGGAAATTTCACTGGTTCTTGCCTTCCTGGGCTAATACCAGACCTCAGTTCTCTGCAAAAATCCCCCCCCCCCACAAATTTCTGGAGGTCTCACTAGTGCTGTCTTAGATATTGCTCTGAGCTTTAGGCACAAGGGGCTGTGAGACTTGGGGGCACATGCATGGCTTCTTTGGTTTCCAAGTGACAAGGACACAGAGTGGAGGAGCAGTTCCTGCCACTTCTACTTGGAAGCCAGCATGGCTGTAGTATCATCCAGGTGAGGACCTTGGCATGGACAAGAGGGCAGCAGCAGCAGTGGAGTTGGGAGCCTCATGTGGCTTTGAGGCCTTTAACTAGCAGCTGTGGGGCGGGACCATTAGCACTCGTGAAGCACCTCAGAGACCTCCAGTTTCCTCGTCAGGCCCCTGCCCAAACTTCTCCCATCATCCTTCAGCCCAAAACTCCCCTGCTGCTTATGCAAATCGTCTTCTCAGTGAGCTCACCAGCAGACAAACAAAGGTATCAGCTTGGACCCAAACAGAGACTCTCACCACTGGCAAACCTCAACCCTCTTTATGGTTGACATAGTGAAAAACAGACCATTGTAGATTTTATAAATCCTATTTTAGAAAGGAATGCCCTGTAAACCTGGGTCTGCCATTGCCACAAAACCTGCTTCCAGAAAGGTCTTGGTCTACTCACCATACTCCAGAGGGGATGAAGGTTCAGAATTCTTAGGCCACATGAAAGCTGGGTGCTAAAGGACCTTCATGTTTCAGATGGGTCCTTTGTGCTGCCCAGGAAATGTACCATTAATTATACTATTGTTTCTGTGGGGAAATGTGCCCAAGTTCTCAGCAGCAGACTTATAAATAAAGTTTTAGAAGACTACATGTTCATAAATTGAGGGCTTTTGTAGGTATCTAAAAGATTAGGTTCGGAGCACTATTTGGAGCCATTGAAAAACATGGTAGAAACAACTAGCATGATATATCAATGTTTACAAAGCACTTTCACAATCATTTGTACATTTGAACTTCAGGACAACCCTACGAGAAAGGTAGTATCGTCCTCAGTTTACAGATTAGAACACTGAGTCTCAGAAAGATGAATGATTTACCGAAGTTGCATAATCAACAACAGTGCAACTTAGGCCCCTACCTTCTGAATACAGAGCTTTTCCCCTTTCCTCATTGTTTAGCCTAGGTCCTAGATGGACTTGAAAATGTATGTGTTGGCTTTATTTCTTGCTCCCTGATGATGTTTCTCCAATTTCTTTTTAATAGTATGAAAATCAAGCTCTTATGTTTGGAAAATGGGGCACTTCTGGATTAGTGGGTCGTCATAAATTTTCTGATGTCACAGGAAAAATAAAACTCAAGAGGGAATTCTTTTTGCCTCCAAAAGGCTGGGAATGGGAAGGAGACTGGATAGTTGATCCTGAGAAAAGGTACGTTTTTCATTTTCTGAGAAAAAAGGATGGTAATGAAGTCTTTCCTTAGAGATTGCTAAGTGAATCTTCGCCATCATCATTCTTGATCATATTTACATAACACCCACTGAGCAGAAGTAAGTCCACAGAAACTCACAGAAACTTGAGAGATGTCAATGTCCCATAATAAAACAAAAAAGTATAACAAGCACCTGGTACTAACATTATTGAGAACTTATTACATGGGAATGTGTGAAGCAGTGGGCTAAACATATGCATTATCTGACTGAATCTGGATTGCAGTCCTGCAAGATAGGTAGTGTCAGAAATCATGAAGAGTCTGAGATTTTTATCCTACTTGCAAGCTAGCAAGGTCACCTGCCACAGTTTCGTGGATGTTGGCAGGAGACTCAAGACTCCTAAAGCAGAGACAAAGGACTCTATTGCCCACAGCAAATAGTGGTACCAGAGTATCAACATTTGCTCCTGTTCTCCAAGCCCCAGTTCCCACAGGGCGACACAAAGAGGGCCAGGTGACACTTGCATGTGAAGTGGATTGTATAATAGGAAAGGAACCCTGAGCTTAGGGCTCCTGAATCCTTTATAATGGGTAGGTAGTGAGCATGCTGGCCCTTTGCTCTGGAGAGAAACACTATGTCTTCTGAGGTTCCTCATATAAACATCCTTGAGAAGATAGTCTGTAACAAAGGTCATGGAGCCTGTGTTTAGACTCACAAAGAATTATCTCCCAACAAAAAACAGTATCTCCACTTTCCAGATGAAACTGAGACCTTAGAGGGATTCAGTCACTTGTCCAAAGGCACACAGACTGTGGGTGAGTGGTGTAGACAGGGCTAGAACCCAAATCTAGCCTGGGCACCAAAACCAGCTCTCAAGTGTTATGCTACAGTCTGCAGGAAACAGTAGAGGGCATAATTTAAGTGGATGAATTGTATGGTATGTGAATTATATGTCAAAGGCTATTATTAAACAGGAAGAAAGAGACAGTACAGGGGGCAAGCATGTGTCCCCTGGAGTCTGGAGGAAACCAAAGCCTGGTTTCTACGTGTTGCCAAAAGCACTGGAACCAGAATGCCTTCTTTTCTCCAGCTTGGGACACTGTACTTGTGTTTGGAGGAAACAAGCTTGTGAAGTTGGATTTTAAGACAAACTGGAGTTTGCTCTCTCTGTCCACATTTGTTTCCCATAATGACACAGGATTAGAGAAGGAGGGAAAGAAGTGTGCTGGGTCTGGTCTGTTAAGACCCAGTGTCTGAGCATGATTGCTTTTAACCCATGACAGCTTGCTTTGGTTGGAGTTGGGGTTGCTGGTGAGGGGAAGGGAAATGGGATTTGAATTGGAAAGAAGGAAGGAAGGTTAGTGAGGACAGGGAAAGGCCAGGGTCAGAGCCTGTCGGAACTGGATGGGACCCCAGAAGTGGCAGCCAGTTCTGTTCTCCTTCTCTGGGGCCCAGAGAAGTGATGGACAAGCCCAATTGATACAAAGGGTGGGAACTTTCTGTTTTCTCATTTCTTTCCAGTGCTTGATTCTAGGGGAGGATACAGCAGGGGAAAGATGTAGAGACAGTAAAAGGAAAAAAGAAACCTCACTTGAGTGGATACCTGGCAGAAGACTAAAGTCAAAGTTGGACCCTCTGTACTTTTTTCTCTGGGTTGTCAAAATAGTTCCAAATCCAAGAGGAAAATTGGCATGGCAGGGTGTCAGTATGGATTTCTCAAGTGCCCAAATGGACTTTGGAGTATTAAATGACCTGGTTTGGCTGTCATCCCTACCTAGGAACTCTCCAGAAAATGTAAACTCCTCCCTTCAGTTTGTGTTACGTAGACCAAGCAAGCCATGAGTAAAAGTTTCCACACTAGGCCCCAGGAGACCGTCTCCATTCCATTTTTTAAAATAGGTGGAAAGAGGGAAGATGACTCTTTATTCTTTTGAACTGTTAGCCAAGAGTCTTGCTGAGAAAATGCTGAATGGCCCTGACCTGACACAGAAACAGAAGCCTGGTCCCTAGAAGAAGCTGCCCACAATGCTGTTTACCCAGTCCCCACCCTAATTACTGGGCAGGAGCAACTCTGCTGATTTGAGTTGTCTGTAATTTAGGGCTCATTGTTTCAGCGGCCCCTCTTCAAAGGAATGTCAAAAGCTATTAGGGCAAAGAAGAGTTTGGAGTGGAGAACCCAAAGGGGTAGGGTGAGGAGGGAACCGGGGCCACCCCCAGGGTATAGATGTCTCCCCACCATTGGAAATAGATGGGGTGGTGGGTGACCACCTTGGGTAATGTTTCTCCTTTGGTAACGTGAGCCTCCTGTCCCTCAGCTTGCTGACCGAGGCGGATGCGGGTCACACAGAGTTCACAGATGAATTGTATCAGAACGAGAGTCGCTACCCCCGGGGCGAGTGGAAGCCAGCAGAGGACACCTACACAGATGCGGTGAGTGCAGCTCCAGCTCCGGGGGATAAGCCCTCCTCTGTGTGAGCTCGGAGAAGCTATCGCTGGATCACCAACCACAAGACGGGGCTGCCCGGTCTCTTCTGCTCCAAATCATGTCCTAAAGCCTTCCCTTTATAACTGGAGCCTCCAAAGCGCATCTGTAATTAATTCCTATAGGAAAGACATGGGGCCTATTTAACTAGATGTTGGTACGTGGTAAAGTCTGGGTTGTGAAATTTTTTTTACTATATTTATTATGGAAACTAGTTTTTAAAATCATAACAAATTGAATGCTCATGTCTTTAGAATAGTCAAACAGCATAAAAGGAAATTAAAAGTAATTCTTCTCCCTGATCCATATCGCACCCCCACCCCCAGAGATAACTATTGAACCACTGATAGCAGTTTTCTGTTCCTATACAAATATATAACTTCTTTTTTCCCCCACCTGAATAGAACTGTGTTGTATGCACAGTTCTGCAACTTGTATTTTTCACGTAATATATCTTGGACATCTTTTGATATCAATACATATAGATCTATGAGCCATTTAAAAAATTCCTACAGAGTGTTTTATTATATGTACCCCTCTATAATTTATTTAACTAATCCTCTCCTTTTGGATATTTAGGGGTTTTCCCCCCAGTCTTTGTTTTTTATAAACAATGTGACAATGAACATCCTTATACATACATTCTTATTCACTTCTGAAAGTTTGTCCATAGGAGAGGCATCTGTTGGCTTGGTCAAGGTTTCAATGCATATAAAATTTTGACAAATATTGGCAAACTACTTTCAAAGAGGTTGTACAAATTTATGTTTCTAGCAATAGCATAGGGGGTTGTTTTTCTAGACACTCACCCTCCCACTTTAACATCTTTGTCAGTACATGAATAGATGGTATCCTGTTGTTATTTCAGTTTTCACACTCTTAAAGTGAAGCTGACTATTTTTCTATGTTTACGGACCTCCTTTATTTCCTTTACTATGAACTTTTTTCATAACTCTATCAGTTTTAATGCAGAACTTAAGTCAATATTTCAAGTAAACTTTGCTCAGTCTTACATGATTAGCATCTACAACCTCCTGTAGCATTACCCCATTCTTGAAGACATGTGTTTTTCATGCTTTATCCATCTCTGATGGGTTCTCTGCAGTATAACCCCTCATAGAGTTGCGTCATTTCATAATATTAAGTTGGACCATATGAAATAGCTTATATTTGATCATTTTTGACCTACAAAAACAATTTCCCGTGGTTTAGCATAACATATTCCCTAATAGTGGAAGCAGAAAGTATTCTTTAAAAATCTAGTTATTGTTTAGCAATTGTGTATTAATAAAGATTACGGCTTTTTCTGAGAAAGATTGATGTGTATGATGGTATTGAAATGAGTGAGTCTGTAGTTAAGTGTGAGGAATTCTATCTCACCTTTGCATCTTATTTAACACACTATGGCTTCTTTCTCTTCTTTTTTTTTTTTTTTTTTTTTTTTTTTTTTTAAGAACGGTGATAAAGCAGCATCACCCAGCGAGCTCACTTGCCCTCCAGGTTGGGAATGGGAAGATGATGCATGGGTCTATGACATTAATCGTGCAGTGGATGAGAGAGGTAACATTTCAGAGCTATTACCTGACCAGGGGCTCTCCAGCAATGCCTTGGTTAAAGTCAAGTTTCCTTGGGAGGGAGGAGTCTCACGCCCCTTCGCCTAAGATGACCAGGTCAGGTGGTGTTTCCTGTGACTATTCAGACGCAAAATCTGAAGGACAAGCAAGTACTTGGACAGGTGCAGGGTGGGGGGCTGTCAAGAATGAAAGATACAAGGTAATGGGATGCCGGGTGGCTGGACTTTGAGATGCCGGGGATCCAATGAGAATTTGGGAGGGGACTGGATTTCGGAGCTTCTCTAGTCTAACCATGACATACCCTCCCTGGGAACATCACACTCAGGGGCCCCCTAGCTCAGAAAGAAGAACTGCAAAATGCCTTAAAAGTCACCCTACTCAGCAGTAATGCAGATTATTGACATAGCTTCTGGTAATGGTATTTATCCTTTTCTTTTTAAACTTTGTTTATTTATTTTGGCTGCGTTGGGTCTTCATTGCTGCGCGTGGGCTTTCTCTAGTTGCTGTGAGCGGGGGCTACTCTTTGTTGTGGTGTGCGGGCTTCTCATTGCCGTGGCTTCTCTTGTTGTGGAGCACGGGCTCCAGGCTCACGAGCTTCAGTAGTTGTGGCATGCGGGCTCAGTAGTTGTGGCCCGCAGGCTCTAGAGCGCAGGCCCAGTCAGTAGTTGTGGCGCACGGACTTAGTTGCTCTGCGGCATGTGGGATCTTCCCAGACCGGGGCTTGAACCCATGTCCCCTGCATTGGCAGGCAGATTCTTAACCACTGTGCCACCAGGGAAGTCCGATATTTATCCTTTTCTACAAAGAGTAATCTAAAGTTAAACGAACTAGAACATTTAGAATTTTCAAGAGAGAAAATTTGACTTTTAAATTTCTTACAAGAGGGAATAGTACACATGAAAGAACTAGCATTGATAAGGAAGGTTTCAAATAGATTATAAATTTCTTGATGATCTTGATGCACCCACCAGGCCTTTTAATAATAGTTAATGTTTTTTGAGTGCAAACTATATGCTAATCATGGTCCTAGTGCTTTGCATGCATTATTTTGATTAATTCTTTTGAAAAAGGTATATTTTACCTTTCTGCTGGGGAAATTGGACCATCAGCAGGTTTACTAACTTGCAAGAAACTTTAAAAGCAAACAGCCCCCATGTGGTGATGCAGGGATTTGAAGCCAGGCTGTTGACTACACAGGCCACGCCCTTCATCACTGTCCCCAAATGCCTCTTGCATTGTGCTTTACTCTTAGATGCACTCAATTACCATGAATGACTGGAAGTAGAAACATGGAGGAGAACCCCAGGGCCACAAAGGAAGCTTCTTGAAGAGGGATCCAGGGAAATAGGGCTGTATTCAGTTTGGCTGATGGCAGCAAAGTGAAAGGAGCAGTGGCGTTCAGTCATGACAGTAGAGAATGTTGGGGGGCAGACAGTGACCAAATGATTCCTGGAACTTTATTTGGCAATCTGGCAAGTGCATCTCTTTTGGATAACCATTCACAAACCCTGTTCCAGGCTGGGAGTATGGAATTATCATTCCTCCTGATAATAAGCCCAAATCCTGGGTTGCAGCAGAAAAAATGTATCATACTCGTAGACGCCGAAGGCTGGTCCGAAAACGCAAGAAAGATTTAACACAAACCACTTCAAGTACTGCAAAGGTAAGAGGAGCAATGGGAGGGAGCTGGGGGCTCCGCCTTCCAGACCACGCAGAACCACGGTTGACTGAACCACGGTTGACTCGGTGACTTCTACAGGAACCATTTACCGGTCAAGGGCCTCATGCCCTGCTCAAGGGTTATAAAAGTGTATCCCCGCCCCAAACCTGCTGATTTAGGAACTCTGGGGGTGGAGCCCAGCGTTCCGTGTTTCAGTAAGTCTTCCAGGTGATTCTGAAGCAGGCTGAATAATGAGAGCCACTCGAGAGGCAGTAGTAGAAACAAATTATTTTGGTAGCATAATGTAGTAGTGGCAATAGCTCAGGACCTGGAACAAGACACCTGAGGATTCAAATCCTGGCTTCATTTCCTTTCTCATCTGCAAAATGGATATAATATGCATCTAATTAGGGTATTATAGTCTTAAATGGAATAGTAATAAATTGAGTGGAAAAATAATACTCATAACAGTCATAAGTGGTATGTTCTGTGTGCTTTTTGTGATGGTAGGTCCTGAATATACATCACCTCCAATCCACAAAATCTGCATTTTTATCCTCATCTTACAGATCATGTTCACAGAGGTTAAATGGATTTGCTTTAGGCCATGTGTCTAGTAAGTGATAAGAGTGTTTGAACCCAGGCTGAGGTCATTCCAAATACGACCTCTTTCTATTCCAAAATGTGCCTGACTCATAGTAGATGTCATGAAGTGTCTTTTTATTAGATAGTGAGCTTTTCAGTACTTCTAAGGTTCCAAAGCTCAGGACCTTGTTCCTAATAAATAATGGAGTAGAATGAATGAGCTAATGAATGAGTATTTGTTTTGTAATCATCCTTATCCTGATAGGGTGAGAAGTTTCTAGAGGCACTTGACTCCCTCCTTCCACATGAGAGCACCGAGGTGAAGTGGAAAGAACACTGAGCCACCAGTCAGAAGACCAGAAACATGGCCCAGTTCTATTCTACCAAAGAGTATTGTTGAGACTTAGATCATGCTCCCTAACCTGCCTCACTCCTGGCTGCATAAAATATGTTGGTGTCACTAGTAATACTGCCAGAAGGTCAATTATAAGATTGTCCTTGACCTGGGTTTTCTGTTTATTTAAAGTTGAAAAAATTAACCCCTACGTGGAACTCTTATTTCTGAGATCATAAATATTATTCAGTATTATTTTACATCTACTAAATCTAGTCATACTTTTAAGATATTTACATAAAATTTCCACCACTGAAATGTCAGCTACAGGAGGGCAAGGACCCTGTCTTTTTCTTCACTGCTTCCTCAGCTCTTAACCCAATACCGCACTTAGAGTTACTGAATGAATTGAAAAAAGACACTGAAAGCGGAGATAATTATATATAGTTTTTACGATTAAAAGTGCTATCGTTGTTAGAAAGTAGTTATTACAGAAGTAATATACCCTGATTTACTTATTAGCTATAGAAGCTATTACCTTAGACAAGACACTTAGACCCTAGGGAGGGTGGTATCGTTTTTTTCCCTCTCTATATAAAATGGACATAATAATATTTTCCAAACTATATCATAATGGCAATGTTCTTATGAGCTAATGAAGTGAGGAAATAGAAAGCAATTTGGAAAAGAATCCATTTGCTTTACCCATTCCCTCATGCCGCTCCCAACCCCTGCTATCAAGTCTGAATAAGGTGCCCCTCCTGATGGTACAGCCACCACTCATTTCATTTCATCTCATTTCACTTTACTTGCCTGCTTATCTCTCTCTATCCCCCCATTCCATCAGCTCTGCAACGGTAGAGAGCCTGTCTATTTTGTTCTTTGTTGTATCCCTGGCTCCTAGCCCAGTACTTGGCACGGAGTAGATTTTCAATACGTATTTGTTGGTCACATAATCTGCTTTATCAATATAAGGAATATTGCTATTATGATTATTATCATTAAATGTTTTACTTCTATTTTAGGCCATGGAAGAATTGAAAGACCAGGAGGGCTGGGAATACGCTTCTTTAATTGGCTGGAAATTTCACTGGAAACAGCATAGTTCAGATACCTTTCGCCGCAGATGCTGGAGGAGAAAAATGGCTCCTTCGGAGACGCATGGCGCAGCTGCCATCTTTAAACTTGAAGGTGCCCTTGTAAGTAATAAATAGCCAAAATTCAAATCATATTCGCAGAGGGAAAATACATGAGTGTTGGATATAATACCATCGACTCCAGTACTGTAAGACTGCCTATAATTTGGGAGAAAGCTGCACATCCTAGGTGCTCAATAATTTTTGTAGAATGAATAGACCATTTACATATGAAAGGTTCTAAGAAGCACGTTTAATATTGTTTCATCTAGCCTTTCCCGAGTTCCAAAACCTTTGCTTCAGGTGACATCTGTTAACATCCCTTTGGATCATACTTTGGAAACTACAACTGTTCAACAAACAAAGAAAGTTAAATATGCAGATGTGAGGGGAAGGAAAACAGAAGGATGCTTACAAAATTGGGGAACAATTCATATGGAAGCATAATAAAAAGGCAGAGAAGAAAAAAGCACCAAGGTGGAAGGAATGAATAAGAAAGTGGTCATGGTTGATTTAAAACAATGTGGTAGTCAGGGACCATTTTTAGAAATTTGTGTTTGGACACAACCTACTTTTATATTTCTACACAGTGACCCTTCTCTGTTCTTCTTCCACTGCTCTTTTTCCTCCTCCCTTCCTCTTAATCCACTTATGTATCCTTTATGCTCCTCCTTTTTTTTTTCTTTCACGGGCAGGGTTTGGTAAACCTGGCCTTGGTGGATAGAAAGGCTGGCTTCGACTTCCTGCTCAGTCGCTGTCCTGGGCTTTATTCATCGTTTAAAAATGGAGTGATTGGGGCTTCCCTGGTGGTGCAGTGGTTGAGAGTCCGCCTGCTGATGCAGGGGACACGGGTTCGTGCCCTGGTCCGGGAAGATCCCACATACTGCAGAGCGGCTGGGCCCGTGAGCCATGGCCGCTGAGCCTGCGCATCCGGAGCCTGTGCTCTGCAACGGGAGAGGCCACAACAGTGAGAGGCCCACGTACCGCAAAAAAAAAAAAAAATGGAGTGATTGGATGAAGAAAATCTCTTTTAAAAGCGACCATCCATTTGTTTGTAATTCTTACCTGTTTGTTTTTAGGCATTGTTAATTGGTTTTCCTGACTCTTATTTTAGGGTGCAGATACTACCGAGGATGGAGATGAAAAGAGTGTAGAAAAACAGAAACACAGCGCCACTGCTGTGTTTGGAGCAAACACTCCCATTGTTTCCTGTAATTTTGACAGTAAGTTTTAAACATGTATTTGTGTTTTTCACTTCTATGACGTTCATCTCAAGGAAACTCTTTGAATTCACCAAATGTGATCGATAAAAATCCCTTTATGCAAATGTGACTTTCATTTTCATCACTTGATGGAGACGATTTTTTAAAATACAGTTTTCAAAATTATATTTGGGGTAGAGGGTGGTCAAATCATTGATTTCAACATAATCTGACATGTACTCATGCTACCTATTAAGCTCCAGCAAAAGATTATTCTAATTGGAAAAAATGTTCAAAAAGTTAAGGTTGGTTTCAATGATAACCTTCAGGAATTTTGGAAGCAGACCTACTCTGTAATAATAATTGCAAATACTCATATAAGTCTTAGCATGTGCCAGGCACTCTACATGTATTAACTCATTTAATTCTTATAGCTACCCTAGAAGGTAAGTACTATTACTGGCCCTAGTTTTACAGGAGGAAGCCAAGTGCAGAAAGATTAAATAACTTGACCAAGATCTTATAGCCTGTAAGCACTACGACAAGATTTGAACTCAAGTAGTCTGGTTCCCAGAATCTGTGTAATGAATCAAAATGCTCCCCTGCCTCTCAAGTTATGTGTGTTTGCAGAGGCAGGGAGGGGTGGCAGTTTAGTGGGGAGGGTCGTATATGCATTCATATAATAATGATAAGGAGTATAAAGTCTTTGAAATATCAAAGAAATGTTTAGCAGATAACTGTTTCCTAGATCTGGTGCTGAAATGGTCTGGAAAGCCCTATTTCTGTAACTCCTAGAGACCAAGTGTCATTTTAAAGGTCGGCGATGACAAGCAGTACCCTAAATCCAGGTAGTTTACACCAGGAGTATGTTCTCGTGATTGACACACTTGCATTGAGCTTCCTGTAGTACTTTTTAAATAAGTTTCATTTTGCAGGAGACAGAATTACTTTAGGAAGACATGTCATCACCACTGTATATGTGTTCTTTATCGTGGGGAGATAGATTTGGGTAACCCATTTATCTGAAACATATATTATCTCCAAATAGAAATACAGTGTTCTGTTTCTTGTAAGTAACCTCCATCCTGTTGTTTTTAGGAGTCTACGTTTACCATCTGCGTTGCTATATCTATCAAGCCAGAAACCTCATGGCTCTAGACAAGGATAGCTTTTCAGGTAAAGGGAAAATGTCTCCATCTGACATGTTATTACACAGCAGGCTAGCTTGATTCTACTTTTCGTCAAGTGGATGCTTTGAGTTATTTCTCACAACAAAAAGCCTTTCTGTACTGAGAGTAGTTTGATATGCATGAAGTCAGTTGCTCAGTCATTAGATACTCGCTGAGTACGCCGAGCATGGTTGATGAGTGCTGGAGAAGATTCATGGTCTTTTAATACTACTAATCATTAATTGATTAAGTGATTAAAAAAACACCTTAAGAAAAGCAGTTTCTGCTTTCTGTTTATAGCTGTGTTTTTACCCCTGGGCTCTTGGGTTAATTGGTAAGTCCTCACCTTTATAGGGAAGCCCAATATATATATATATATATTTTTTGTAGCTCTCTTAAGTTGACAAAAAGATCACCAGATCACCCATTCCCCTACTTTGGAGTCCATCTTGACCTCCTGTGCTGCCTGCTCCCCAATTCCCAGCACCATCAAACCATGAGGCTTCATCACCCCTCACACTGACACCCCAGCTGCTTTTGTTGCCTTTGGACTGGTTCTAAGAGGAAGGTTCTGGGCGCCTGCTGCTGGGGGATTTGTGCTGTTGCTAGTGGGACCATGAATAGTTCCTGGGCTCCCTGGGCTATAGGGGGAGCATTCTACTTCAGGACCTGAAGGCCATCAGAGCTACCCTGGGGCTTCTATGGAAACAGCTCTAAGAGCAGTTACCTGACACTCCAGCATGCTTACATCAATTGTGAGGTATGTTCGGAGCACTAATATTAACCAACATATGTGAATGGTTTCCTTTTCTCACAAATTAAAGCAGATTCAAGGTTATCTCTGTAATACACATCTCCAAAATGGTTTTTTTTTTTTTTTTTTTTTTTTTTTTTTTTTTTGCGGTACGTGGGCCTCTTACTGCTGTGGTCTCTCCAGACGCACAGGCTCAGCAGCCATGGCTCACGGGCCCAGCCGCTCCGCGGCATGTGGGATCTTCCCGGACCGGGGCACGAACCCATGTCCCCTGCATTAGCAGGCAGACTCTCAATCACTGCGCCACCAGGGAAGCCCTCCAAAATGGTTTTTGAAGACATTTTTGAATATTCACCACCAGGGGGCACTCAATCATTGAAAGTCAAAGTTAATTTCTCGACTAAAGTTGCATAAAACTCTAAGCACATTCCTTGCAGTTTGAGATAAAAGATACATCATCAGGACAAAAGCAAGGAATCCCATTCATAAGATGCTGCAATGCTAAAAGCCAAGCACCCTTTTAGCTTATGCAAAAGCTTCAAGTTAGACAGCAGGGTATTGCTCGGACAGGACAGCTCCCAAGCAATTGCAAAAAGGTTTGGTGAAATTATTTAGCATGGAGGAGAAATGGATTACTTCTTTTTTTTTTTTTCTTATCTTTTTTCAGCTTTATTGAGATATAGTTGACAATATAGTTGTAATATATTTAAAGTGTACAATGTGGTGATTTGATACATGTACACATTGTGGAAGGATTTCCACAACATTCATCGTCTCTCATACTTACCTGTTTTGTGAGTGTGAGAACACTTAAGTTCTACTTTCTTAGCAAATTTCAATTATACAATACAGTGTTAGCTGCAGTCACCACGTTATACATTAGATCCTCAGACCTTGTTCATCATGTAGGTGAAATTTACACCCTTTCACTAACTTCTCTCCATTTCCCCTGCCCCCAGCCACCCTGAGGGCACCATTCTGCTGCCTGTTTCTATGAGTTCGACTTTTTTTGTTTGTTTCACGTATAAGTGATACCATGTAGTATTTCTCTGTCTGGCTTATTTCACTTAGCATAATGCCCTCTAGGTTCATCCATGTTGTCACAAATGGCAACATTTCCTTCTTTTTTAAAGCTGAATCATATTTCATAGTGTGTATCTATCTATATTTTCTTCTTTATTCATCTGTAGGTTGGCTTTCATTTCTTCGGTGGTTTACTTTGCTGCACAGAACCTTTTTTAGTTTGATGTTGTTCCACTTGTTTGTTTTTGCTTTTGCTGCCTTTGCTTTTGGTGTCAAATTCAAAAAACCAGAGCCAAGCCAGTGTCAAGGAGCCTACCCCTATATTTTCTTCCAGGAGTTTTACCATTTCAGACTTCAGCTATGGCCATGGTTTCACCATGTCAGACTTCAGCCATGGCCATGGTTTTACCATGTCAGACTTCAGCCATGGTTATTCTTTTTTTCTGTTTTAGATCCATATGCTCATGTCTCCTTCCTTCATCGAAGTAAAACCACCGAGATCATCCACTCAACCCTGAATCCTACTTGGGACCAAACAATTATATTTGATGAAATTGAAATTTATGGGGAACCCCAAACAGTCCTACAGAACCCACCCAAGGTTGTCATTGAACTTTTTGACAATGACCAAGTGGTAGGTAATTGAGAATTTTACGATGGCTAGGGGAATGATGGAGATTTATAGGGATGTTTGTTGGGGAATTTAAGGATTGCTTGTTTCTCTAGGGCAAAGATGAGTTTTTAGGACGAAGCATGTGCTCTCCTCTGGTGAAACTAAACTCAGAAATGGACGTCACACCCAAACTTCTCTGGTACCCAGTAATGAATGGAGACAAAACCTGTGGGGATGTCCTTGTAACTGCAGAGCTGATCCTGAGGCACAAGGTACTTACTGAGTTCTCACTCATCTGTTTTTTTCAGAGTAGCCAATCAAAACACTTGTTAACAACTCCAGGCACTATTTACTTGAACTAAAGGGAGGCATTGACACTTCCATGTTTGTTTCACAGGATGGCTCCAACCTTCCCATTCTTCCCTCGCAAAGGGCACCAAGTCTGTACATGGTCCCCCAGGGCATCAGGCCTGTGGTTCAGCTCACTGCTGTTGAGGTATGCTGCTCACTTTGTTTTACTGATCAACTCAAATGGATGTGGCTGTAGAAATGGAATCTTTCGTCTAGGAATGGAATCTTGCTGCATCTTCTCTTGCTGTCTCCAATTTCCTATAGAATTTGTCTAGAAAATTGAAATATTCATGGAAATAGAATGCTTGTCAAAGCAATAAAAACAAGTCAATCCCAACATTTCTGAGGGAATCTAGAATTCCCATTTACTGGGAGCCAGTGGATTTCTAAGTTTCCTGTGTCAACTGGAGAACTGGGAGAGAGGAGACGGACTCAGAGCAGTGTGTCTTTATGTGCAGAGAAAAGGGGACCTCAGAGGGAGGTATAGGGAGGGAAGGGAGGAATGAGAAATGCTGACCTGTCAGAGCAGATATAGACGGAAGGAGCCTGATGGACAGCGTCCTGCCTACTATTGAGGGCTCTCCCTCTGTCCAGTCAAGCACCTGTTACCTGGAGATTTCCATTCTTGGGGTCTTGCTAAGACTGAGGCAGATGACTTTAAACAACAGCTCTTATTTTTTACTTAGTGCCTGCATGTCAGTCACTGTGTTAAGAAGTTTACACTTGATCCTCAGAATAACCCATGATAGGAAATGCTCTCAGCCCCGTCTGCAGATGAGACAGAGAGGTTACTAACTGGCCAGAGTTCTCAGAGCTGTGATATGGCACAGCCAGGATTGGATCCCTGCACTCTTATCCCTCTGCTTTTCAGCAGCTCAGGTAGGAGAGGTAAATGGGCAAAACCGCTTTCTCTGTATGACCTCCAGGTTTTCTAGAGTGACATTCTCAGAGATTTGAGGCAAATCTGTACAAGTCAATCTTAAAGAATTTACCAGTTATTAAGACAGGATTTTTCCTTTCGAATATTATTTTTAATATGTTGGGTTTCCTTCCCTTCTCTTTACATTGTTTTCTTAGATTCTAGCTTGGGGCTTAAGAAATATGAAAAACTACCAGATGGCTTCTGTCACCTCCCCCAGTCTCATTGTGGAGTGCGGAGGGGAAAGGGTAGAATCAGTGGTGATCAAAAACCTGAAGAAGACGCCCAACTTCCCAAGTTCTGTTCTCTTCATGAAAGTGGTACTGTATCGAGACTCCGTAATAGTTCATGTCTGTTGAATAGCTGATTTGTACTTGAAAATGAATATATACAAATCACACACATATTTTATATATATATATTTCCAAAGTCTGTAGTTTATATATTTCCAGTCTGACAACAAATAGAAAAACCCTGCCTTGCAGACAGCATGTCAGTGACTTTTCCCCCTTAGATTCTCACACTGTAGTGATGGTTTCTTAAAGCTTCAAACAACCCCAGTGACACAGAAGTATCTATGAGCAATACTAATACATTTCTCCAGTAAACTGTCCATCTAGTCAGCTCTCTGTAACAGGCTCTTGGTCAATCCCCCAAGAGCGGATTATTAACCCCCAGGCCCTGCAGGTGTACATGGACCACAACCCTCTGGATAGCGACTGGCTGGCTGGGGAAGGGCAGCTGCGGGGCGATGGGGCCATGTCCTAAGAGCCCATGACTGTGCCCTGCCTCCACGTGTCCCTGGGTTGGTGCCACTTTGTTCCATCAAAGTTACCCTCTGGTTATTAGAAAGGCACCAGCCTCAGATCTGGTTCACAGGCCTCCATCATAGACCCTATAATACATTGGAGCAAGAAGAGGTTACTCTGTCTTTCCGGGTTTTTTTTGTTTTTTTTTTGCGGTACGCGCCGTGGCCCCTCCCGTTGCGGAGCACAGGCTCCGGACGCACAGGCTCAGCGGCCGTGGCTCACGGGCCTAGCCGCTCCGCGGCATGTGGGATCTTCCCGGACCGGGGCACGAACCCACGTCCCCTGCATCGGCAGGCGGACTCTCAACCACTGCACCACCGAGGAAGCCCCGTCTTTCCGTTTTTAAAGCAGTTAAATCCTTAACTTTTTAAAAAGAAAAAAAATCTTTATTTTTTACTCTACTATACAAAGCGTTAAGAAATAAAGGCATTTCTTCAGTTTAATGGGATGGAAGGTCCAGAACCTTCCCATTTCTTTCCCCACCCCAGTCATTTTTCTGCCCTTGGGGTCTCCAGCACACCACTCTTGAACTGTAGGGTCTTGGAGCTTAACTTCTCCAATCACAGATGAGGCAGCTGAGGCCTGGAGAGGGGAGCCACCTTATGCAAGTTCTGTAGTGAGTGCCAGGCCCCGCGTGCTGTGCTGCAGTGACTCTGTCGAGTTTGCAGCAGTAGCTACACAGAGCTCGGTGCTGGCTGCATTCACACTCCCTGCATTAAGTCTTCAACCCTGCAGGGTTGGCATTTTCACCCCTCTTATGTGTGCTTTGGAGGAAACTGAGATGTTAAGTGATTTACACGAGGGGACACAGCTAGCAAGTGGGTGGCCAGAGTTTGGACTTAAGGTCCCTCCAACTTCCAAGCCAATACTTTTCCCCTCGCGATGCTACAGATGAGCGCCACCTGGAAGCTCTGAGCCAGAATCCCAGAGCGATCCGCTGGGCCACTCGACCCATCCTTGTTCCGTCCCCAGCCCCTTCCCCACCTCCCAAGCTCTAGCCTGGAATCTAGCCTCAGTCAGCAGAGGTGAGGAAAGCCACTCAGTTGATCCCAGCTTCTATTCCTGTGTGAAGACGAAGGTGGAAATCATCTGAACCACGCACCAGGCAGACCCGAGACCAGCCCGTGATTCCCCAATCAGACAATGTCACCAAGGTTACCAAATTCCATATAGAGGAACCAGGAGGCATGGAGGAAAAATGGGCATCCCATTTTGGCATTGAACTTCCAGGGCTGAAAGACTCTCAAGCCACAGTTATCTCCCGTGAAGGTTCAGTTTTATCTTGATCTAAATTTTAACTAATTCTAGCTAAATGCTGACTTCACATCCTGTTACAGAGCAGAGCCAGGTGCTAAGGTACAGTGCCAAGCACTTCACATATATTAATCCAGCACCCCTACTCTTATTAAGGAGATCACTGGGACAGAGAAGAGTTCCCTAAGATCCTGCAGCTGTCGGTGGCAGAGCCAGGGTTTGATCCTGGCTCGGAGCTCAGGCCCTTCAGCTTCAGGCTGCTTGCTTGGCATGTACATTACTGAACTGCTCGCTGTGGGTCCCAGGGGCTACGCCAAATGGGAAGAAAGAGCCTGGGTTGGTCCCTTTGGGGGAGTTAATTGGCAAAGCTGCCCTTGTCAGGTCTTAAACAGAAAAGTGACACCTACCTCTGTGACCCCCAGTTCTTGCCCAAGGAGGAACTGTACATGCCTCCGCTGGTGATCAAGGTCATCGACCACCGGCAGTTTGGGCGCAAGCCCGTTGTGGGCCAGTGCACCATTGACTGCCTGGACCGCTTTCGCTGCGACCCTTACGCAGGAAAGGAGGACATCGTGCCACAGCTAAAAGGTAAATGCAAGTCTCTAAATAGCATCTTGGGACTTTTCATGTTGAGTTGATTTAATCTTTGCAAACTCTCAAAGTAACTACTCATTGTCCAGATTTTGCAGATGAGGAAACAGCTTGATTTACAGCATGCTATGTAACTTTCCCAAGGTAATATAGTTAGTAAGTGGCAGAGCTACCCTTGAATCCTGGCCTTGTTTGAGGGGACCCAATGCTCAAGCTATTACTTTCTGAATTGTCCTGCTCCTGGATGAACATGCTTTTTTGTATCATCCAGCAGAGAAGGCAAGACAATGGGTGATTGCAGTTTGCTGTGATAAGTTTTTTTTTTTATTTATTTATTTATTTTTGGCTGCGTTGGGTCTTCATTGCTGCGCGCAGCCTGTCTGTAGTTGCAGCGAGCGGGGGCTACTCTTCCTTGCGGTGCGCGGGCTTCTCATTGCAGTGGCTTCTCGTTGCAGAGCACAGGCTCTAAGCGTGTGTGGGCTTCAGTAGTTGTGGCACGCAGGCTCAGTAGTTGTGCACACGGGCTTAGTTGCTCTGCGGCATGTGGGATCTTCCCGGACCAGGGATCGAATTCGTGTCCCCTGCATTGGCAGGCTGATCCTTAACCACTGCGCCACCAGGGAAGTCCTGTGATAAATATTTTGATGGGGAAATACAGCGGCCCCTCCGTAAGCACTGAAGGAGTGGGGGATTTTTATTTTAAATTGCTTTCCATCTATTGTCCTGCCTCATTAATGCATCACAACGTTGTTGTGATACAATTTGAAAAATATGATTTCATTGTTATCTATCGAAAAAAAATGACACCTGCTTGAGTTTAAATTGCTGGCCTTGGGTCACATAATTAATAAGTGATAGAGCAGAGTATAATACTTACTTTTGGGTTCTATACTAAATAATAACTAATGAATAGCATTTTGCTCTTGTTTATTCAAGAATTACTCGTTTTTTAATTTACCATGTGGCAGAGACTGTTAGGGGCTGGGGACTGGGTCCCATCCGTGAACAAGATCCCAGAGCCCCTAGGCTCATAAGATTAAGCCCAGTGGAGAATTGACACCCATTCATCTGATCATTGGTAGCCTCCAAACTGAAACAGATGTCTTCTATTTGAGAGCTGTTCTGCTAACCAGTTCTATTTCATCTTCCATACGGTTTGGTATTGATTTTACAGAGCCTCTGAAGCTCATCTGCTATGTGGGTCTGAGCATCCTGTATCCCTGATTCAGAGAAGAGAGAAAAAAATTCACAGTCACACTTGAGCAGAACCCTACATGTGTTTATCCATACATTTCCCATGGAAAGCATTTTTGTGCTGAGTTGATGGTGCCTAAAACAGCAACATTTTTATAACATCAAGGATTAATGTAACTGCAGGCATTCTTTTATCTGGGGTTACTTAATGGAGAGAAACTGTTTTCCTAGTGTTTTTCCTATTGCTTTCATGAGAGAAAGTTCTTTGACACAAATATGTGAAATCATGAGGAAGGTACAAATGCTGCAGATTTTCTCTGGCCCCAGAATCGCTTGCGTAGACCTACTTGTGTCTATGGGTCAGGGTTAGGCAGAGGTCTCCTGGTTCATGGTTCTTTGTAGTTAGTGTGAAGTGAGGTCAAGGCTTCAGAAAGCCCCTGAAGAGGAAAATCCCTAAGGTGTACGGGGAGCACAGTGTTCCCAAGGCCAGAATCTGTTATTTTAGATCAATCTGATAGTTTCTTAAAACCAAACTGAGGTAAGAGGTGAGGAATGTACTTGGTTGGCCTAATGTTGGAAGCACACAGAATAACTTTCCTCCTGTCCCCGAGGCTTTGTTTACATGAGGATTGTAAAGTGGAAATGATAATATAGGAAGGAACTTGCATGCAGTTGTGTTCCGGCATGCCTTCCCACCTGGCTGTCCTGTTCTGTGTTGCTGCAGTTGTTGGGAGTTGGAGGGGAGCTATCTTGGAAGCCTGGAGACTTCTGATAGATCTGGGGGGTGCCACCTAGCAACAGCATAGCAACTGGCATATCATAGATGCTCAATAAATGTCAGTCTCCTCTGCTTCCCAGGTGTTCCCCTGATCATTTCTCTGACATTTACTAAGGGCCTACTTTGCTCTGGACTCTGGTATGATGGCTAAAACACAAGCTTTGGGGTCAGACAGACCCAGATTACTCACTTTCACTTGTGATTGTTTAACTGGAAGCAAATGACTTGCTTTCTCTTAGCCTCAGTTTGTTTGTTTTTTAACCTCTATAATGGGTATAATGCCACATATGCACACATTCTACAGGATTTTTGAGGGGTTAAATGAGATCATGTATGTAAACAGGTTAGCCCACTGCCTGGCACATGGTAGGCGCCTGAAAAATGTGTTTTCCCTCCTTCATGTCCTATACATCAAATGCTGGGTTAAACACAAAGTTCTTTTGGCTTGGCAGAGTTTGTTCTGTCTAAGTTCTGCCCTCCTGTTGAATGTCTGGCTGCCTGATGCCTTCTTCCATAAAGGGTAGCTGTACCTCTCATCCCACCCGGCCCCAGGCTGAGGCTTCAGCACCCCCTTCAGCTGAACCGAACCTGGTGAGCCCAGGGGCTGCTCCTGAGCCCTTGCTCTAACCTCACCATCCAGAGCCACAAATATTCTGGGAATTATTTAAAGCCAAGATGTGTGCCTTTTCCCTCTGTGTACACTGTGAGAGCCAAGCTGAATGAGCCACTGCCACTTCAGCCCTGAAATGTGCAACTATTCACCCTGCTTTGCTTCTCTGTGTCTTACAACAGATTCCATTAAAAGGAAGCTCCTTTGGTGTAGCTCCCCCCAGCCCCCATTGCCCCGACCTCACTCCTACATCCTCGAAAGACATGTGTTGACACAATTCTTTTTTCAGCATTTCCTGTGTACAGGATTGGGCTAATTGTCTAAGATAAAAGAAAAATATGGGCCATAAAATCCCCTTAAAAATGTCTAAAACTGTATCATATTTTGGGAAAAGCAACGAATTGGGTTATTTTTCTGCATTCAGATGTGGTCTTCACCATTTAGTAAGTCTCATCCAGGAGCAAACTCTACCTTCCACTGTGTGGCTGTTGAAATTGAACTTGGAGTAGAATGTTCACCACTGTATTTTTGTAAGCATCTTAGATTGTGAAATTGTCTTGCAGCCTCCTTTTTGTCTACCCCACCCTGCCGGGACGTCGTTATTGAAATAGAAGACACCAAACCATTACTGGCATCAAAGGTAGGCTTCAGAACTGATCATTGGATGATGTCAGTTTTATCTTCCAGGCATCTAAGCATTAGGTGAATTCAGTCAAACAACCATTCAGTGCAACTAAAATAAAATAACAAACCAGCTTATCACGGTAAAAAACCTGAATCTTACACTGTGTGGACTCATGTCCTCTACAGTGACATTGTGTGGACTCGTGACCTCTACCCTCAGTCACCCAGGGTACTTAAAATATACTCAGACCCGTGCTCCACTCTCCATGAGGGAGAGGGATCTAGACAACAGTAAATTTAAAAATCTCCCCAAGTGATTCTAATGTGCAGGCAGGTCTGAGGACCTTTAGTGTGGACGGTCTGAATGATATCATTTGCAAGAAAGAGAAATTTCAGGAGCAAATACACAGCACCACAACGTTCAGAAGAGGGATACATGTAGCACACCAGTTTTTTCCCCTACATGAAACAGAAGTGTCATGGGTTTTTAATGACCCTATTTGTCAGTGTATGGGATATCCCCGACTTTTATATTCACTGTGGTTTTCCAAATCAAGAAACTGGTGGAAATGCTCATTCAGGACCCTATGTTAAAACCATTCCGGCCAGTTCGACAGGAAGGAGAGGGAAAAAAAAAGTTCCCAGCCCAGAAAAAAGAAAACATCAGCTATCTCCCCGTTTCTGTTGGCATTCATGATGGACTTTCACAGCATGTTTTAATGTGCAAACTGGCCGAAAAGTACACATGATTGCACTTTAATGTGTTATGTCCATAGACAGTGCCTTTAAAGAAATCCACTTTCTTCCCACTGCATTAAACTCACTAACAATTGGACCATACTAAATGTGGGCTCTACAGCCAGCACTGTGTAGCAGTGTGTTTGATTCTATTCCCTGAGAATCCTCCACAGTCAGAAATGACAATAGCAAATATGCAAAACCACTGTGTTCACTTTACAAACAACCCCAAATATTCCCAATAAAACAGTAGTAGCCTAAGACGAAGCTAAGTATAATATGCTTAAGGTCTTTTACGTACATTTTCACAACAGCTCTGGAAAAAGCCGGTTTAAGATCCTGCTCTATAATCAGCCTCCAGCTTTCCTGCCTCCCATTGTTAATCAGCTCTTCTTTGGGCCTTCTGTAGACTCAGTAGCCCCAGGTATGGAGGCTCAAGAAGAAGAATAAAGCCAGTCTATGCCCCGATCTCATTCATTTCTTAACAGTAGTTGACAGATGAGGCTACTGTAGCGACACACTGTGAAAGTTGAGTTTACGTCATATTTTAAGTTGCAGCTTAGCAGGGCTGAGGAAGGTAGTATCAGTCATTCTCACGTACTATAAATAACTTTCACTCAGCTGCTCTCCTAACAGCTACTGGAGGTGTACTGTGTTGATAAGAAAGGCTATTTGGAATCGACTCTAGAAATCTGATACCACCTATTCATTGGGGAATATAGCACTCATCTGTGCAAAGTCAAATGAGCAAAGTTGAGCTTTGGAAGAGCCAACGACAAGCTTGCTGATGTCCCAGATTACACATACATGTAATACACGTGCATGCATGGAATACACGTGCATGCATGTAATAGATATGCATGCAGGTGATATGCATGTGGTACGTGTACATGCGATGTGTGTGTAATGAATACCTATTACCACTAACTCAAGTCAAGCCTTCTATTGGTAAATTGAGGGAATGGGTCAACACTGTGCTGTTGATGGGAGCTGTAGAACGTGGCTTCAGGTGACAGTTTCGGGCTCGCAGAAACTCACACCACTACCCTGTGGTGACCCTGGGAGCTCTTAACAGATGGGCTCAGCACCACCACAAGTAAAGCAGGAAATAAGCACTGGGGACAAATTGCTAAGTGCCAGCCAGATAACAGAGACGTTCCTACGTGGCCATTTCAACAATTAACCTTCCAATTCCAGTGCTTAAGCAGTATGTCAACAGCACTCAGCAAAATGGCTTCTCCAGCGACAGTGCATGTATGTATGATAAGAAAATGCATGGTGCTGCCTGGGGCTGCGGGGACCTCGGTCTAAAGACTTGAACTCTCCTTTCAGATTCTTTCTAGATTTTGGAGTGAAAGACGATCTTTAAACAAATGTGATTATTTTAAGCTTCAGGGGAGAATCTTCTGTGCCATTTGGATATAATGGAGCAAGTTACTCTAGCTGCTCCAGCTACTTTGCCACGTGAGCTAATGAGCAAGCGGACATGAATCAATTCTCCCATATTAATCCTGGATCTTAACGTCAGCCATCTGTTCTGAATAACGCTTTTTAAATCATGAACTATTCATTTCTTTGAAATGATTTCCAATAGCTGAGAGTAGATGTGAATACACAGACTCTAAAACTATGAATTCAGGAACCATTCAGAATGTGAAAACACTTTTGGCATAAAGTCTCCCTCTCCAAAATCTCAATTCAGCTGTGCTGATTTAACTTTTAATCTCGCTTTGACATGAATCTAATAGAAAGAATTGTTATATCTGTCTGTCTCTCTGCCTCTCTTGGCATTTCTGTGTGCCGAACAAAAGTCGATGTGGAAAATGCCGAGGGGCACTTGCAGAAGAAGCCCCGTGGCCGCCCAGCACTCCCTGCAGGAAGTGCCTGTAGTGACGAGTCGCTGTCCCCTCACAGTGGAAATGAACTTGAAGTTAGGAGGTAGCAATTCTTCACACTGCCCCTAAGGGTGAGCTTGGCTTATGTTCCAGCAGGTACCAAGAGAAAAGTCAAGCCCCAGCATCCTAGCTGTCCATTCTCTCATCCCCTGGTGGATTCTCCGTGCAGAAACTCAAATGGGAGGATTTGGCCAATGAGAGACTTGACATCCATTTATGGATGGATATGTATTTGGTGCTTTATCGTCGGCATGGGGAAAAATCAAGAAAAGATACTTAATGATGGTGCTGCAGTCATGTTGGACATAAACATCTTGGGACAGGAGTTTTTGAAGGAATGAGGATTAGGCCAAGTTGGGGATATACTTTAGAAGCTAAATGGAATAAAAGGTTTGGGGCAGGAAGTTGAGTAACTATTCATCCCCACCTCCACCCCACCTTCTTTGTGATCACTATGCTGGTGGACAGATTGTCCAACTCTATTAAAACATGGGACATGGGTGGCTACCTCCAAGCCTTTTATTTTAATACTGTTTGTAACTCTTCTGCACATTTCAGAGAAGAAGCCAATAAGGTGTGTTTAGTTATGGATCATCTTGAATAAATAATCCATCAAAATGTCGATAATATAAGGCATGGATGAACAGTAACATCTCCTTTTCTCTTTCTCATTGAACCTAATGCTCATGGGGTCTCCATCTCTGTGTGACCTGTACGTGGTTTGTCCTCTTCCTACCCATATATACGTGATGGGCAGCTAACAGAAAAGGTAACTATTATACATTATATATTTTCTGCCTGTAGCTGATACCTAAATACATAAATAAATAAATGTTTAAATCCAGGGTTGGGTTACTGATCCACAAAGGGGAAATAACTGTAGGTGTATGTATAAACATATATATACCATATACAAATAAGAAATAACCGTAGGTGTATGTATAAACATATATATACCATATACAAATAAGGAATAACCGTAGGTGTATGTATAAACATATATATACCATATACAAATAAGAAATAACCGTAGGTGTATGTATAAACATATATATATATACAAATATACAAATAAGAAATAACCGTAGGTGTCTGTATAAACATATATATATACAAATATACAAATAAGAAATAGCTTTCCTTGAGTGTTCCTTCTTCCTTCCCCCCAGATGGAAGAAGAGGCTATGTTGCTGGTGACACACTCTTTTGGGCAAGCTCACTCTTCCTAGGTAGATTAAGCCACGGGTGGGTCTGATGGGATCTATTCTTGTTATAAATCTGAGTGGAATTTATAGTAGCCTTCGATAAACTACAGCCTTCTACAGTTTGAGAATGTTGCACGAGGGATTCTAAATGCTGTCCCTTCTGCCCAATCAAAGAACCGCCGGATTCTGAACTCTGGCTGCACGTTACCTGGGGAACTTTTGAAAGCATCCTGTATGCCAGGTCTCACCCCAGGCTGATTGAATTAGAATCTCCAAGAATAGGTTGGAAGCCACTGGTCTAAACAAACCATGATGCCTCCCTACTCTTGCTTCACATTTTATAATTTTCAAAGCTCCTTCTCCTAATGATGTTATTTGATGTCCAAGACAACTCTATGAGAGACTTCCCTGGTGGTCCACTGGTTAAGACTCTGTGCTCCCAGTGCAGGGGGCACGGGTTCAATCCCTGGTCGGGGATCTTGGGGAGCTCAGATCATCCCGCATGCCACACAGCGTGGCCAAAGAACAAAACGAAACAATCCTATGAGATGGATGGGGACAGGTAGTGTTATTATCCCATTCAGTGGATGAAGAAAATGATGCTCAGAGATGTTAAACAACGTACCTGATGTGGTATGGCTTGTAACATAAGGGTATGGCTTCTAACGTAAAGGATGGAACTTGAATTAGAACCAGTTTTACCCACTCTTAGCTTAGTGAGCTCTGTTTTGCAACGCATTGCTGGCTAAAAGGGCTAAGGAAATGAAACAGTGGAAAACACATACTGGAGGATGAAATAGTAAACACATACTGAAGGCTTTCTTTTAATTTATCTGCATATGTAAATATCAAGTCAACAGGATAAAGGAGTAAAAACAGACAAATGAATAGATTGTATCCATAGAATGTAAGAAAATCATCTAGTGTAGCTGCGGCCATTAAAGCCAAACACATTTCATTGGCCAAGGATCATCATTTCACCTCCAGCTTCTGGGTAGAAGAATTGTGAATACTTTGGTGCATGTAAACAAGGGTCATATGATCTCACCTCTTTTAGGTTCAGAAGTACCTGTTTCTCTTGTCTATTACCTATGAGTTTTCTTGCAATGATTGGAAATCCAGGGCATCACTAAAGATTTTTCCATTTTCATGTGCCTTTCTTTAGGAGGAAGAAATTATTGACTGGTGGAGTAAATATTATGCTTCCACAGGGGAACATGAAAAATGTGGACAATATATTCAGAAAGGCTATCCCAAACTCCAGGTACCTGGGCCTACGCTACTGTGGGTGGGGGATTGACATGCGTTAAAACTGGCCACAGGCAGAGCTGAGTGAAAGACTGAAAGGTCCAATGGTGGGTGCTGAGGCTGAGGGGCCAGGAGCACCTCTGGCCTCCTGGGGAGCCCCCTTGTGGTGGATTTTGCCTTTGCCAAGATTCCTGGGGCTTGAGGACAGCTGTTGATTTATGGTTATGTGACTGCCACTTTAGGGCTTGGGGACATCTGGCCGAGGGTTGGGAATGGGTTGGCACTGCACTACTTAGGCCAACAATTGTCCAGTTTGACCAAGGGAGACCTTCAAAGTCATGGTGCTCTTGCAAAAAAGCATGACATGTCAACATGCTTTATTCTGTCCTCTAAACGAGCATCAGTTTCACTAGCTGAGAAGTTGATTCTTTTACGTGCATGCAGTGTACAGTCACAACTGTGTGTCCAGGAGGAAGACAAGCTATTGGACTAGGCCGGTCTGGCTATGGACGATCTTCCTGTTAATGGTTTGGGTTTTCCAGTTCTTTATTCATTATTTCAGAATGTGGAAAAATCTACTTTCTTTCATGTGATTGTCATAACATCTCAGTGCAGCTTGGGAAACACCAGTATGTAAAGAACCGCTTATTTAGAGAAATAAACTAGGTTGGCAGATCAGCCCCACAGTCCATCCTCCATCCCTCCCTCTTTCCTTCCTTTTTTCCTCCTTCTCCTCTTCTAGCTTTTTATCGAGGTATAATTTACATACAATAAAGTAATCCATTCGGTGAGTTGTGATAATTGTATATACGCCTACATAAACCACTACGAAAACAAGGCAAGGAACATTTCCATCACCCCAGAAAACTCCTCTGTACCCCTTTCCCTTCAATTTCTCACAACCTTCCAACCCTCTTAGAGACAACTGATCTGATTTCATCATCGTAGATCGGTTTTGCCTTTCTTTATACTTCAGATAAGTGGACTCATACACTACGTATTTGTGTGTGTGTGGCTTCTTTAGCCCAACACAGTAGTTTGGAGAGCCGTCATATTGTCTTGTGCATCAGTAGTTTGCCCCTTTTAATTGCTGAGTCATATTCCATTGTATGGATATACCACAACTTGTTTATCCATTCTCCCGATGATGAAGCTGCTACGGACATTCTAATACCATGTGGACATGTTTCCATGTCTCTTGGATGAATACCTAGGAATAAAACTTCTGCATCATAGAGTAGCTGGATATTTGACTTCATAAGAAATTGCCAGACACTTTTCCAAAGTGGTCATATCATCCTGCACTCCAGCCAGCAGCGTGAGAGTTCTGGGGCTCCATCCACATCTCGTGCCCATTTGGTATTGTCAGTCTTTTTGATTTTAGATTCCACCTGTACTTTAATGAGAAATTAAGAATCTGTTGATGGTTTGCAGATATATGACTGTGAACTGGAGGATGTAATGGAATTCGAGGGCCTGACAGACTTCTCAGATACTTTCAAGCTGTATCGAGGCAAATCAGATGAGAATGAAGATCCTTCTGTGGTAGGAGAGTTTAAGGTGAGTAAAATGTGTGTGTATGTCCTGTTTAAAATCCATCTTTATTTTCTTTATAGACCTAGGATAAAGGGCAACCAATCTCTGGGTCAGGGACACATCCTCTGACATCTGAAGGATGCTAGAAAATGCTAACAAGGAAGAGGACAGTGGGGTTGGGGGCAGAACACTCAAAGCCATTCTCCGTTATCTTTCTCCCTGCTGATGCCAACCAGCCTTGAATCCTGTAGAGGCAGCCTCTCTAAGCTCTAGTACACGTACACACACACACACGCACACGCACACACACACACACACACACACACACGTCCCCCGCCCCCTCCCTTTCAGCAGGACCAGTGCAGCACTTTCCCAATCCATTGTCCTTGCCACCCTTCTCATCCACACTCTAGTCCATCTTCCACACAACCAAATCTGATCGCTTAAAGACATCGCCTGAGTTTCCACTGGGTCAAGTCTCAACTCCTTCCAAGGGTTGGGCTGGCCTTTCACAAGCTTCTTGTCTCTCCTGCCACTGCATCCTCTCCAAGCCCCCAAACACACCCTGTCCTCTCACAACTTGGAGCTTTGGGACAACTTCTTCTTCATTCCCTGGATGCCCTTTCTTCCCTCTCTGTGGTCTGACAAACTCCTACTCATTCTTTTAAGCTGGCAAATCCGTGGCAGATGTGCTGTTACTTCCTAATCCTTTCGCATAGCAGACATTGCTCATCAGACCATATTACCCTACATGTGGTTTCAGAATCCTTCTCATTATAGCTTTCCACCAAGCCATCAGAGGTAGCATGAGAGAAACCTATTTAACCCCCTGTGCCAGACTGGATTCCTAGAGTTCGTCTTTTGGCCTCCAGTACCTGGCACATGGTAGGTACCATGCTGCTTTACTGAGTGAAAGTAGCTGGAACTAAGACCCACGTGTTCCGAATCCAACTTCAGTGCTTTCTCTTGTACGTAAGCTGGTTTCAAGATAAAATATAAGGCCTCTCAAGCTGGCCTGATGGCTCACTCATTCAGAAACTGCTTATTGTGTCCCTGTTTCATGCCCAGCCCTGTGTTAGGTCCTGGAGATAGAGTGATAAACAAGAAATATTTCCCTCCCTCAGGAAGCTCCCAGTCTAGTGAAGAATATAGACAATAAATAGACAGTGACGACGCAGAGGTCAGTGCTGCAATAGGGGTGAGTGCGGGGTTAGAAGAGAGTGTTAGGAAACCTCTCCAACCCAGGGGCAATCAGGGAGGTTTCCTGGAAGAAGAGACACTTTGCAGCTGAGACCTGAGGGATGAACGGGAGTTTGCCTGGGAGTGGATGGAAGGGGGTTTACAGGGGTGATGCAGAAAAAAAGGGAAATCACCCTGTATACTTTATTGGGTTTAAAAAATAATCATTTTTATTCCTATCTTCAAAAAATGTGCAGAATTTCACTTCTTATCACCTCCTTTGCCATCATACTGGTCCAGGCCACCTCCATGTCTTGCCTAGGTTTTTGCCAGGCCTCCCTACCTCTGCCCTGCCTTTTCTTCTCCCCTGTGATCTATTAAGTAATTACTTTATCATCACTCACTTTCCCCACTGGAAACATGCACAGCACACCATAACTATTTCTTTCACAAAAGGCAGCCCTTCATCCCCCAATCCCACAGCCCCTGTGGCTGCCCCCAGTGTCCTGGGGGAAAGGACACTGCCCCAAGCCCTCTGCCCTGATCGCCCAAGGTCCTGCGAGTACATCTGTGTGTCTCTCTCCTAGGGTTCCTTCAGAATCTACCCACTGTCGGATGACCCCAGCGTGCCGGCCCCTCCCCGGCAGTTTCGGGAACTACCTGACAGTGTCCCACAGGAATGCACGGTTAGGATTTACATTGTTCGAGGCTTAGAGCTCCAGCCCCAGGACAACAATGGCCTGGTAAGAGTTTGGGCGTGGAGCCTTCTCCTATAGCAACGTAATTACAGTCATCCGCCACAGTAATTGTCCTGTTCTTTCTTTCTGGGCTCTGTTATCTCACAAGGGGAAAGATACTCTATCAAAACAATCTGTTCAGGAGGATTGTCCCAGTGGGGATTTATCTCAGAGCTTGAAGGGGCTTTGGAGCCTCTGGTTCACCCTTCTCATTTTACAGACGTGACCTCGGAGGAGAATTGCTTTGTCACTGCTCCCCGCCACTGCCTCCCCTCCAGAGGTGTGCTGGCTACATGGCGCCAAGAGGAAGCATTGCCCAGACCTGGTCTGAGGCTACCTCTTCTCATCAGGGTGGGAGCGGGTGTGGAGTCTGTCCCAGAAACTGCCTTGAACTGGCACCCCGTGGTGACATAACCTGCTGTCTGTTTTGTCCCCACAGTGTGACCCTTATATAAAAATAACACTGGGCAAAAAAGTAATGGAAGATCGAGACCACTACATCCCCAACACTCTCAACCCGGTGTTCGGCAGGTAACGGGCATTTCCTAACGCTTTTCTGTGGTTCTTTTCTTCTTGGCCTCTGTGCTAAGGATGCAATGAGTGCTAGGCTCTGCTCTAGGCCCGGAAGCTGTGAAACTATGTCTGTGAACTATTCAAATATCCAAATCGGTGGGGCAGGTAATAAATACGTAAATGCACAAATACAAGAAATTTGTGGAAGTGAAAAGTACCATGAAGAAAACTAAACCAAGTCTGAGAGATTTGCTGTGAGACCTGGAGGGGCGGGGGGCGGGTAATGAGGCCCAGGAGTCTGGAGGGTTTGTGGCTTCTAGACAAGAAGGGTAGGCAGTGACTTACATGTAGTGACAGGTGGTTCTCACTCCCCGATCCTGCTGAGCTCTCTTTTCTGGGATGCTTTGACTCCACCACTTTGAGCCAGTGTATGTGTTATTGACTCTGTTACCAAAACTGAGAAGGCGGCAGAAAGTGATGGGGTCAGATGTCCTGCTCCCTGTCTTCTGTTCTCGAAGATTTTATTTATGGCTGTGTTGGGTCTTCGTTGCTACGCGTGGGCTTTCTCTAGCTGCGGCGAGTGGGGGCTACTCTTCGTTGTGGGTGGGCTTCTCATTGCAGTGGCTTCTCGTTGCGGAGCACGGGTTCTAGGCACGCGGGCTTCAGTAATTGTGGCTCATGGGCTCTAGAGTGCAGGCTCAGTAGTTGTGGCACGTGGGCTTCAGTAGTTGTGGCACACGGGCTCAGTAGTTGTGGCTCACGGGCTGTAGGGCGCAGGCTCAGTAGTTGTGGCTCGCGGGCTCTAGGGCGCAGGCTCCGTAGTGGTGGCGCACGGGCTTAGTTGCTCCACGGCATGTGGGATCTTCCTGGACCAAGGCTTGAACCCGTGTCCCCTGCATTGGCAGGCGGATTCTTAACCACTGTGCCACCGGGGAAGTCCCCCAAAGATTCTTGAAATAGCATTACCGTCTTCATCATTGCCATTTTACATCTGTTCTGGACTGTTACACTGATCTCATCAGAACCTTCTGAAGGGTAAGGCGCACCCAAGTGACCTCTAAAGAGGACCGGCTTTTTTCAGCTATAAACTACTTCCACATTTAATAATAGCTACTATGTGCTGAGCTTTTACTGTGGATGTACACTATGCCGAACCCTTCATAGAAAACATCTCAAAAATCTCACAACTCTGAAGGGCTACCCTCACCTGACAACAGAGGAAACGGAGGCATGGAGGGAGTCAGCACCACCTCACCCCACTGCTGAGTGGCAGAGCCGGGACTCACGCCCAGGCCACCTGAATGCAGCGTCTGCAAGGCCGCCACCATCTGGTTTTCACCTCAGTGTCAAACCCGGCAGCTGACAGGGCAGGGAGAAACGGCCCTGCTTTACAGGTGACAGAAACGGCACCAGAGCTGTGTCCACAGAGCTGGCGCACCGGGCAGCCAAGACTTAGGTAGAAATTCCTGACCAAGCCCCAGGCTTTTCCAACACCATTGGTAATGTTTCATATTCCGGGCCAAGCCATCACCTGTAGAAAAATGTTCTTTGCACAAAACATTTGTAAAAACAGTGTTATTTTTCCCCAGAACCCTGCCGAGAAGGAGAACACTTTGTTCTTATTTGACGTGTGCCTGTATTTTAATTTCTGGCTTTATTATCCTGCCCATCCGCTTCTTCTCTACTCGCGTTTGTTGGTGGGTGCCCTTATGCACTCCTTCCCTCTCTTGTGTGTACATGCGTGTGCACGCGCGCACATACACACCCTCTGTGCTGTACACCCCGGGGCCGCGTGCTAGAGCCAGGCAGTGGAAGTAATCCTCTGGCAGGGCAATATGATTGTTTTCCTTTTCTTCCCCTGATCCAGCCCTGAGGTCTAGACAGGAAAAGGCACGCAGGGCAGGAAGGAGGGCTCCATGCGAGGGACACAGGGAAGCAGGGAAAGCCAGCTTTTACGGGAGAAAGGCGGCCCTGTCTGAATCGCTCATCTCGGAGCCAAGCACAAGCTTAATTAAGTGGCAGGAAAAGTCTAGCTTGGAGCCACCCCGGAAGGAAGTGATGCCGTCAGGCTCCGCACGGCCAATCGCCATCTGGTGAACATGCAGACATCACCCCGCCCAGCAGGGTGGAGCCAGGGAGACGCGGTTCTGCAGCCCCTCCCACGGCTGCGGTCCCTGGCCTCAGTCTTCTCCAGGGTGATGTTCTTCTCAACGGAGACTCTCAGGGATTCCATGAAAGGAATTCAGGAAGGAGCAGCCTTTCCTACGTGCTCGGCCACTGTTCAGCATTGTTAGCCCATAACATTCAATAGGATGTCAGTCTGCCAGAAGATGTTAATTGTGTTCTAAAGAAAGACGTATTCCGTCATCAAACCAAGATGCTTGGGTTAAAAAGATAACTGCAGGACTTCTCAGAACCTTCAATTTGCCCAGAGGAACACCAGAAGTGGTTCTCAAACTTATTTGAGCAAAGAATTCTTTTTCTCAAGGGACACATGTTACCTGTCCCTTGGAATCCAGTAATGGAATTTGGGGGCTCGTGTGGATATGGTGCTTCAGGTGTGGCCATGACTCCAGCAGCTTCTATCCTGGGCCGCCTTCCTCCTGCAGGCCCCCACCTGGCTGCAGCAGTCTGGAGAAGTCACTGAGATGTATCTAGGAGGCACCCGAGAAGCTTGTCTCCAGAGCCCCACTGACACATACCCTTCTGCTCAAGAGATGAATACTCCTGGCTCTTTGGGCAAGAACCAGTCCACACACCAGAGTGACAGGAGGAGAAGTGGAGGCACAGTGAGAGAGGAGAGATGCAAGAGGCCTCTCACAGTTTTCTGTCCACAAAGTTTATTGAGCACCTACTATGGGACTCAGCCCTCTGTGTGCAGATACAGAACCGAACCCCACCCATCTGGAGCTTATGCTGTACAGTTATCACCATCTCAGAACTGGCGCCATATTGCTCACCTACCACAGAAATTACTGTTTGATCATTTATCGTTCTCTCAGAAGTGTTTGCATTTTAATACAGATACTATAGAAAAGCCTTCACAAATCAGTGGCAGAGCCAGAGAGCCTGGGAGGAGGGAGGGAGCCTTCTTGGCAGCCTTCTACTTCCCCCCTCCAGACCCTCATGCTCCGGTGGGGTGAGTCCAGGGTGTTCCATGGGGTGGTGGTCTCTGTTGAGGCAGAGAAGGTAACATAGTAGGGGCACAGATATGGGGGCTATAAATCAGGGTGCTTGTGCCTTACTAATCTCCCAGCTGGGTGGAGATGAGTGGGTGTCCAGATAATAGGCATATATGCTAATTATAATTAATAATTATTATATAACTTATAATAATTTATTATTATTACTGTTATAGCTATTGGGTTTTGAGTAATGCACTCATACCAAATGCTTTCTAAACATTTCGTCCCTTGACCCTTGTAACAACATGGGATGGTAGGGAATATTATCATCATTTTACAGATGAGAAAACTGAGCACAGAGAGGTTAAGTAGCTGGCCTAGGGTCCCGCAGCTGGTAAGCAGCAAAGCTGGGGTTCTCGTTAGGCATTTAAAGCCCCGGATCTTCTCCTGAGCAAGTGTACAATCTGTTGCTCTCATTACTAACGGGCACTACTTAATCAAGCACCCCTGCCCGCCGCCACCCACCTGGTTATCCCGGCCATGATGTCCTCCTCCTGCAGCCCCGGCCCCGGCCCGGGGAGTCTTTGTGCAGAACCCTGGTTTGTGTGAGACGCCCGGGTGGGATCATGGAGATTCTAACCTTGCATTTGTTTATTCAGAATGTATGAACTGAGCTGCTACTTACCTCAAGAGAAAGACCTGAAAATTTCTGTCTATGATTACGACACCTTTACCAGTGATGAAAAAGTAGGAGAAACGATTATTGACCTGGAAAACCGATTCCTTTCCCGGTTTGGGTCCCACTGCGGCATTCCTGAGCAGTACTGTGTGTAAGTGTTTGTTGACAGTTTGCTCCATCTAACGTTAATACCTGGGGAAGCTCTGGCGCTCCACCTCAGGGCCTGTCTTAACTGAGCCCCTGCTCGTTTGAGTCAGGTAGATACTGTTGTTGATAATAGAATCATCTTAGAGAGAATCAGGACCATAGCATTGCCCATTCACGTTGGCGTCTGTGTACAACGCTGGCCCCTGGAGCAGTGCAGTGCTCTGTGCCGATGGCGCAGGTAGCAGCCCCTGGGGAACCAGTCTCCACTCTCCCATTCTTTGAGCCCCTTCCCTCCTTGATGCCCAGGACAAAGAGCTGGCAATGTCTGATGGCAGGAATTCCCTGCCCCTCCCTCCAAACTGATCAATTCTGTGATGTCCCTCTTTCCCTGAGTGCTAAACAGTGCCTTTCTGTAGTACTGAATGAGATACAGCTTGTGATTTCTAATTTATAAGTTTCCCGATTGTGATTACAGGGATCTCAGTCAAACTCATTTTTTACAGAGGAGGAAACTGAGGGGCGGAGGGGAGTACCAATTGGCTGAGGCCAAAATGATTGTGGATTTTAGGTCTCTAAATCCTAAATAGATTTCTGGGCAAAAGCGAACGTGTAGAGCACATTCCCCGCTCCCCCGTTAACATGAGAGCACCTATAAGTTTGTGTGTGTATGAATCCAAGAAGAACTTGTGTGCCCTGCGGTAACTCCGGGTGTGGGATATTATTCACAGTTCTGGAGTCAACACCTGGCGAGATCAACTGAAACCAACACAGTTGCTTCAAAATGTAGCCAGATTCAAAGGCTTCCCACCACCTGTCCTTTCTGAAGACGGAAGTAGAATCAGATATGGAGGACAAGACTACAGCCTAGATGAATTTGGTAAGCACGTTGCCATGGATGGCAAGCTGGTTACAAGTTTGCGTTGGGGAGGGGGGTGGACAGAGCAGTACCCTAATACCATAGGGAATTCCGTACACATGACTGTCTAACAAAAGCCCCGTTATAGTAGAGTTTTGCTGTCACGTCAGGTGTCAAAATGGACACGTTTTCTTGTCTGTCTTATGTTTCACTTGACCTTTTTAGGTCATAGCCATTTGAGCTTTGAACACAAAGTTCTAATAATTAACTTATTTCCATGTAATGCATAATTAGCTCAAAAGCGCTCAGATGGTAGTGGAAGAATTTCTCCTCCAATTTTATTCCATCATTCTCCCAGTCCTTCTCTGAGAAGGCTCAGGGATGCTGGGGGCTGGTTTGAAGACTCTGCTGAGTTCACATCTGGCTCACATCCGAGCTTGGGGTCTTGCTCTTTCCTCAGCGGTAATTTATAATGCAATCTGTCCTGACACATAAACAGCTAACTGCATCATGACAGAGACTGAAATAAGCTTACTAGAGCATAAGAGCTGTGGCATGATTCAGTGTTTCGTAGGGAGGAGGGCTTCCTGGAGGGGCTGGCAGTGGGCTGTGGCTTTGAGGGCACATGGGAGAGCCAGAGAAAGCTGAGCCGAGGGCACACGGTAGTGAAAGTGCTTCCTGATCATCAGCTGTTTTTTCTTGACATTGTAAGCAACTATATTTGCCTGGCTCTCTTAAGAGGACTTGGTCGATATCAGGGATGATAAGACGTTTAACAAACGTTGATGCTGCTGTTAACAGGAGAACTTGCAAAAGGGACTGGGAATAAATTGGCAAGCAGCATGGCCCCATGGAGAAGATTACCCCCAACAATTAAACAGTACCCCCAGGAAGCTGTATCGGTCAGGATTGTTCCAGTTACTTTTGTCACATAACAAATCACCCCAAAAGTTAGCCGCTGAAAACAACCATATTGTTTTACTTTTTTTTAATTTTTATTGGAGTATAGTTGATTTACAGTGTTGTGTTAGTTTCTGCTGTACAGCAAAGTGAATCAGTTATACATATATCTACTCTTTTTTAGATTCTTTTCCCATATGACAACCATTTTGTCTTGCCTATAGTTTTGCGGGTTAGCTGTTCAGGAAGGGCTCACCTGGGCAGTTCTCACTTGAGTTGCTCACGCAGTCGATTGCTCTCGGATGTTGGCCAGGGCTGCAGCCATCCGAAGGCTCGGCTGAGCTGGATGTCCAGGATGGCTCACGCACATGGCTGGTATTTGCTGCTGGCTCTTGGATGGGGGCTTACGTGGAACTGATGACCAGAGCACCTACCCAGGCCTTTCCCGTAGGGTGATCTCTGGGCACCCAGACTCCCTACACGGCTGGCAGCTTCCGCCAGAGCGAGCACCCCAAGAAGACCAGCCTGGCCTTTCATGGCTAGCCTCGGAAGTCACACAGCATCCTTTCTTTAGTGGTCAAATATGTCTGCAGATTCAAAGGGAGAGGACATAGACCCCACCTCCCCATGGGAGGAGTGACAGAGAATTTGGGGACTGTGTTTTTTAAATGCCACAGTGATGCTACCTAGCTACTGTAATAGTTAAACTTACAAATTTCAGTGACTTAACACAATAGAAGTTTATTTCTCATAAATTCACAACAGGTACTCCTACAGGTGGGTGGCCCTCTTCCAAACAATGCTTCATGGACTAGGCTCTTGCATCTTATAGCTCTGCCTTTCTTCAGCTCAGGTGTCTAAGGTCACTGTTTTCTTCTGCGTCCAGAAGAGAAAGTACACACAGAGGATCCTACATGAGAGGGTTTTATGGGCTAGGTCTTGAAGTGACACACATGTCACTTACACCTACGTTATATTCTAGCCTACCTTGTTTGCATGGCCACACCTAACTGTAAGGGAGTCTGGGAGACGGAGTGAGCCCCTGACACCAATGTAAATAGGGGCTGCTCTCACTTACATATTCTGGAGCGTTCTGGTCTCTTCACTATTGGCAGCCCACAAGTCAGAAATGAGCCTGGTTGGGGCAGGGCTCTTGGTCAGGAGCTTTTTTTTTTTTAATTAATTAATTAATTAAGTTTTGGCCCTGTTGGGTCTTTGATGCTGTGTGCAGGCTTTCTCTAGTTGTTGCGAGCAGGGACTGCTCTTCCTTGTGGTGCGCGGGCTTCTCATTGCGGTGGCTTCTCTTGTTGCGGAGCATGGGCTTTACGCGCCCAGGCCTCAGTAGTTGTGGCATGTGGGCTCAGTAGTTGTGGCACACGGGCTTAGTTGCTCCATGGCACGTGGGATCTTCCCGGACCAGGGCTTGAACCCATGTGCCCTGCATTGGCAGGCGGGTTCTTAACCACTGCGCCACCAGGGAAGCTCAGTCCGGAGCTATTTCTATCAGTAACTCTTTCACAAGCTGGTTTGCACACTGGCACTGCCTGACCATCTTTGCAGAGTCTGGGGTGAAGTACTGCAAATCCCTCAAGGCGATCTGGCTGAACTGTTCCCAGATGCCCATCCCTGTTTCACTGTCCTTCTTTATTGCAGAAGCCAACAAAACCCTGCACCAACACCTCGGGGCCCCTGAGGAGCGCCTTGCCCTTCACATCCTTAGGACTCAGGGGCTGGTTCCTGAACACGTGGAAACAAGGACTTTGCATAGCACCTTTCAGCCTAACATCTCCCAGGTAAAGGGCTCTCTGAACCCCTCATCCACACTCCAAAGGCACTGGTGATAGCTGACACAGACTCGCCTCTTTTATCTTTTTTGGATACTTTTAGATACACACGAAATAGAAATGAAACTCAGGTTAGCTTCATCCCCAAGGGGAATTTATTGTAAGAATTTTCAGGTAACTCACTAAATCCAGACAGGAGAGTGACAGTGACTCAGAACAACCTTGGACCAGGATCTCTCCCTGTCTCTTGTCTGTTTCTCTCTGAGTCTACTTTACCCTGCACTTTTCCTTCCTG
Organism: Neophocaena asiaeorientalis asiaeorientalis; assembly: GCF_003031525.2. Classification (NCBI taxonomy): domain Eukaryota; kingdom Metazoa; phylum Chordata; class Mammalia; order Artiodactyla; family Phocoenidae; genus Neophocaena; species Neophocaena asiaeorientalis. Next base: position 1,016,399 of record NW_020172664.1, read on the forward strand.
TGATCACCTTCCCATGTGTCAGAACATTGTGGATGGTTTCTGATATAATGTAGCCCCATCTACTTCCACATGTGGAAAGGATTGGTTGCCCCAACTTGGCCCATTTGTCCACCACTGGACCACTCAGCTCTAGCCAGGAGGACAGGGATACGGTACACAGGATGGCTCATCACAGGGACCATGTTGATAGTGATGGGGGAAGGTCAATTCCCAGAAGCTGGGGAGCAGTTCCCATAGAAGCAAGGAGAGACATGGAAAATGACAAAATAGTCCATGTAGAAGCTTGTTAGAATGAAGATTTCCAGGCCATGCCTGCAGAGATTCAGATTTAATAAGTCTGGGGTGGGGCAGGGAATCTGAATTTGTAACAAGTATCTGGAGAGGTTCTGATGCAGATGGTTAGGAAGTCGTGCTTTAAGAAATATTTATCTAATGGATGCAAATATCGTTGACACTGATAGCCAAACCGTGGTCTCTTAAAAAGTGACCACAAGGAGCCTGGGCTTACTAGCTGATTTTGTCACGCACTCTTATTTTGTTCCATATTTTGATTTCTTCCTTCTCTAATTATTCTTCTTTCCCCACAAACAGCCCATTTCTCCTTCTCTCTCCCCTCCTGCTCCTCAACTGAATAAAGTCTTAAGACATTACAAAGCGAGGAAGATTGCTCCCTGGGCTACCAATACTTCCATCACCTCTGCCTACTGCATTGGACAGACTCCGGCTAGGTCTTAGGAGACGCCTGGATGCCTAATTTCTGCAGTGTGCTTGATGTATAATAGACCCTTGAGCCCTGGAGATTAGTGGGAAGAGAGTCAGGATCACAGTAAAATATATCCCTTTTCAAGAGCTTCAGCTAATTCATTTTGACCACAGTGCATTAGGAAACCAGCCTAGTGGTTTCCTTGGCAACCTTCTTAAAGACCAGTCTGTTTTTGTCATGAATGCAGAGTCTACAGAACATCCAAAAACAGTTTGGGGAATTTAAATTGGTTTGTATCGTTGATACAGTGTGTTAGTGGCATTCCTAGCCTGTCTGGAAGAATACTCCAGTCAGATATACGGACCTGGTCTGTAGCCGTCAAAGACTTGAGTGGGGCCTCACCAAGATGGCGCCACAGGTGTCGGTCCAGGCTCTCACTCTCCCCCTTCCTGCAAGCTCCCTCTCAGGCGGTAGACACTAGCAAGCCAATGCAGGGAGTCCTCAATTTGGGGGGAGCAGTCATGTTCTTGTCATTGTTTGAGTCTCTCCTTCGAAAGTGCCATGCTGTAAGTTTTTCTTTTACAAAATTAAATAGTTTTAAATTATGTTTATTTTCTCTCTTAAGGTAAGTGGAGAAACCCTTGGGTGTCACAAAACTGGGACTGATTTCAAGTAGGCAATGTAGAGTGACAGTGGGAAATCTGTTCTGAGTGTGAAGGGCCCAACGTTTAGGCAGTGTAAGAGGGCGTGTGTGTGTTGGGGGTTGTGTTAGCATTGGGAAGCCCCTCATTTTATTAACCAGGGAAGACTCAGACTGCTACAGGTAGGTACATGCAGCCATCAGAGACTCCTGGGAGAGAATGGGGGGTGGATGGCCTAAGTGACACTGAAGGTATAAGATTCATCTTGGTTTCTTCTTTTACTCCATTTTTGTTTGCCTTCCATATGGACTAAAAAATTAGGAGGCCTGAAGAACTAGTTTCACCTAAGACGTGTGAAAGAAAATTGTAGTCTCTACCACCCATAGTATAACTTCATTTCTCTTTTCATTTTTGAATGGCTTAGGGAAAACTTCAGATGTGGGTGGATGTTTTCCCCAGGAGTTTGGGGCCACCAGGCCCTCCTTTCAATATCACACCCCGGAAAGCCAAGAAGTAAGTAATCTTGAGACCCTGCTGTATCTTACTGGGGTCTTGGTTCAGGACCAGGAAAAAAAAGCACTTTCAAAATGTGCTCCTTTCAGATACTACCTGCGTGTGATCATCTGGAACACCAAGGACGTTATCCTGGATGAGAAAAGCATCACAGGAGAGGAAATGAGCGACATCTACGTTAAAGGGTAAGAAAGACTGGCATGGAAGAGCATGCCGAACTCGGTGAACAAAGCAGACTCTCTCCTTCATGAGTGTTCAGTATTGAAAGTGTCCACTAGAGGATCCTTGATTATTTGAAGCTATTCTATTTCATTAATGCAATCTGCTCAGGAAGCTCTAGGGCGACAAAGGGAGAGAGAACAGAAAGAAAAGAGAAACCTGTGTGCATGTTGTTTATGAACAGAGGCGTCTGATGCCTGTAAGAACTGATACGTGTTTCTTTTCTAAGAAAGTGGGTTTTGTTCAGTTTATTGAGCAGATTTGTTATGAGACTTTTTAGTCATGCAGTTCATTTTTACTCATTTTTAATACCTTGAGTGACTAGCCTTAGAAACAGAAGTAGAGCTTCCAAAGTTTCTTTTTAAATATATTTTATTACCAGAAGTTAATGTCCATGGAAAAGAGGAAACATTAGCATAATTTTTTTTAACCACAAAACCTTATTATGCTTTATTTCTTGTATTAACCCTTGATCAAAACCAAGAGCATAATATTGAAACAGAACTTGGTAAAGTATGCCTTTGGCACCAAAACGTTAAATTATTATAAAATCCTGAAAAAGTATTTGTTTCCTATCTTGATCAGTCTGCAGATAAAATTACACTTGTCATTTACTGCTTTTTTTTCTAAAAAGAGAATGCACTTTCCAAAAATTGAGCCAGTAAATTAGCTGTGCTTCTCTATCTCTGAAGCTTTCTTTTTTTTTTTTTTTGCGGTACGCGGGCCTCTCACTGTTGTGGCCTCTCCCGTTGCGGAGCACAGGCTCCAGACGCACAGGCTCAGCCGCCATGGCTCACGGACCCAGCCGCTCCATGGCATGTGGGATCTTCCCGAACCGGGGCACGAACCTGTGTCCCCTGCATCGGCAGGTGGACTCTCAACCACTGCGCCACCAGGGAAGCCCTCTGACGCTTTCTTTTCCTCCTCCTTTTTATTCCACAGTTTTAATTAAATTCATACACATCTGGTTGTTTGCTCTTCCAGTTTTTTTATTAAAGGTTACCATTAGTCAAGATAACCTTTAGTAATTAGCTGCTACAATTGTTAGATTTATTTCTCCCCATTAAACTGTTGGATTCATATAGAAGATTTTATAGATCTTCTCCCAATCTGTTTCCTTGCTTGTCCTTGATTTAATTATGATTACGTTTTTTAATACAGCAGGCTCTTATGTACACTAATATGTATAAAATAGATAACTAATATGTCAATCCCAATCTCCCAATTCATCCCACCACCACCACTCCCATTAGCATAATTTTAAGAAATCATTCATTCCACCAACATTTACTGAGTGCCTGCATCCAATGTGCAAAGCGTCATAGGTGTTCATTATTCTGTTACTTGCATAGTTCAATTCCAAATAATTCATGTTGATGTCAGTTTTGTGTTTTATACATATATATTTTGTTGCGCCGGATCTTAGTTGTGGCAGCCAGGCTCCTTAGTTGCGGCACACGTTGTGTTATACGTTGATAGAACCCAGTGATTAAGAAGTCAGACTCTGGAATCAAACTACCTGGGTTGAAATCCGGTACTTTCCCTACTAGCTGGACAAGTTAGTAAGCTTACTGATCCTCATCTGTAAATTGGAGATAATGATAGTATCCACCACTCTGGAATATTCAGAAGACTGAGTTACTCAAAGCACTTAAGATAGCACCTGGCAGGTAGTAAACACTATGTGCATTAGTCAGGGTTCTCCAGGAAACAGAACAAGTAGGATGTGCATATGTGTAGAAAGAGAGAGATTATGAGGAATTGGCTCACATGATAACGGAGGCTAAGAAGTCCCACGATTGGCCATCTGCAGGCTGGAGACCCAGGAGAGCTGGGGGTATCATTCAGCCTGAGTTCGAAGTGGTGTAAATGCCAGTCTGAGGTCAGGAGGAGATGACATGAGATGTCCTGGTTCAATCAATGAGGCAGAAAAAGGGGGTGAATTCCTCCTTCCTCTGCCTTTTGTTCTGTTCCAGGCCTTCAATAGACTAGCTAATGCCACCCACGTTGGGGAGGTCCATCTACTGAGTCCATCAATTCAAATTCTAGTCTCATCCAGAAACATTCTCATAGACACACCCAGAAATAATGTTTAATCTGGGCACCCCACGGCCAGTCACGTTGACACATAAAATTAACCATCATACTATTATTATTACTAGTCCACAGGGATTGAGTTTGGTTCCTTGATATGTAAAAGATAAGACTTGTTGAAATTTAATATATTCATAAAGTGAGAACAAAGTTTCACTTATGATCCCAAGTGGCCTTCAATCAAACCTTTGTTAAAGACGTAATTGCTGTCATTTAGGTTCACTAGAAACTGTCATTTAGGTTCACTAGAAACAGGGAAGGTTTCATCAAGTTCTTCATTATTCTTATTTCAGGATCTTATTACCATTCCCCAAGGAAAATAATTCCAGCTAATTATACATATGCAAATTTATTTGACTATCATAAGCATTTTTTTTTCCAATCAGGGAAACAAACTCAATACTGGACTGAGAGATAACTCCAGTAATCCAAGAATAAAGCAAGATCTAAAGTACCATGTCATATTTGGAATGGAAATCTAATTACTGTATGTGACAAGATGGATAATGTACAAATAACACCCTTAGCACCTCAAGCATATGGGTGTTACATACAGAGTTATACGGACAAGTACACAAATGCAAACACTTAGAGCAGTTGTTTAACTTGTTTTCAAATTAAAATGTGAAAAGATTCATGAAAAAGAGGGAAAAGCTACAGTGGGTGAGCAGTCTAGGGGAGGATGATGGTGCTGTTTAGGGATGGGTTAGAAGCTGAAGCTACCAAGGTCACAGCCAAAGAGTGTGGACTCTCTTCAGTGAATTAGTTCAAAAGCTTAAAAGTTAACTGTCAAAAGGAATCTTTCAACTCAGCTTACCTGGTGAGTCAATTGACTAGAAAAAGTAAAACTAGTATAGTTGATTGCTATCAATACCACTATTAGAGGCTTCCCTGGTGGCGCAGTGGTTGAGAGTCCGCCTGCCGATGCAGGGGACACGGGTTCGTGCCCCAGTCCGGGAAGATCCCACATGCCGTGGAGCGGCTGGGCCCATGAGCCATGGCCGCTGAGCCTGCGCGTCTGGAGGCCTGTGCTCCACGACGGGAGAGGCCACAACAGTGAGAGGCCTGCGTACCGGAAAAAAAAAAAAAAATACCACTACTAATAATAGGACCTAACATTAGCTTGTGAATTTCTAGTCTCCATGGTCCTTTGAAGCAGGTAATAGTCCTGGACTTTGGAGTCAGACAGGCCTGGGAGTTATACTTAATTCTGTCCATTACTGGATGTATGAGATGTACATCCCCTCTGAACCTCAGCTTCCTCATCTGTGAGATGGAGCTAGTTATACAGTTGGAAAGAATAAAATAAGGCATTCTACATACCTGGTTCATAGTAGTTGATCCTTAACATGAGTTAAGGATTTCCCCTTCCCACTCTGGCTCTTCTCACTCTGTCCTCAGGTTGACCATGTGAAGGGAGCACATATCATTAACCTCATTTTACAGATGGGAGATGAAGCTCAGAGGGTTAATGACAGAGCAAGTTCACAGCCAGGCCTGTCTCCTACTGACAGTCTTTATTTGGAGGAGGCTGCATTGGGTCTTCATTGCTGCGTGCGGCCTTCTCATTGTGGTGGCTTCTCTCGTCGCGGAGCACAGGCTCTAGGCACACGGGCTTCGGTAGTTGTGGCACACGGGCTTAGTTGCTCTGCGGCATGTGGCATCTTCCCGGACCAGAGCTCGAACCCGTGTCCCCTGCATTGGCAGGCGGATTCTTAACCATTAGCACCGCCACGGAAGCCCTGGCATCAATATTTTTAAAAGCTCCCCAGTTGATTCCAGTGGGTAGTGGGTGTTGAGATCCATGCATTCCACTACTTTTTCAGTCTAAAATCTCATGTTCCTCCGGTTCCAAACCGGGAGTCTTCCCCATAGCTGGCAGATGTGATAACACTTCCTCCCAGACATGTTCATTCATTCCTCCCTCCAACTGGTCTGCTGGTGTGCCAGGCACAGGCCAAAGGGAACTTTCCAAATGTCAGAAGTTAAGATGTCCAATTGTTGATGGAAATGAATTTTCATAGATAGGAGTATGGATATAGCAGCCTACATCTCCCTTGCTAGTCTCATTAATGTGATCATAGTAAATTTAAGAATAATTTACAAATGAAGGGGTAAGATTACTTGAGTCGTGCCTGTTTTGTTTGCTTAAGTAAAATATGGAAAAGAAGATGCTGAAATTTTCAACTGACCCATATTCATTGAGCCTATCAGCAGTGATGACAGACACTGATGAGTTATAGGGAGACTAAAAACATAGCCAGCAAGCTTCACCAGTCTCAAAATAGAAGCTAAATTGTTGATATTTTCCAGAAAATTTCACCTTATCCCTGTTAACTGAAGTCTAAAGGGTTTCCTGCTTTGGTTTGAGAGGAATTATATTTTATTTGGCTACCACGTGTGTTGGATGCAACAGAGTGCCTCCCCTTCATAAATCACCCCCCCCCCCGGCTCCATAGATAACTGGAACCTGCCCAAGAGAAGTGCATTAATTCTCCTGCCCTTCACTCTCTAATCACTGCACAATTTTGCGGCTAGATTACTTGTCAATCACATGTAGCTAAGTCTGTTTGCTTCTGCTTTTCAGTTGGATTCCTGGCAGTGAAGAAAACAAACAGAAAACAGATGTCCACTACAGGTCCTTGGATGGTGAAGGGAATTTTAACTGGAGATTTGTCTTCCCTTTTGACTACCTTCCAGCTGAACAGCTCTGTCTCGTTGCTAAAAAAGTGAGTTCTGAAATAGGCCAGTGGGGAGTGGATGTCGTGGGTCTTCCTTAATGCAGATGCTCAGAAAAGGTTGGGGCTGTTCAGAGTCCGGGAGGTCATGGGTCCGGCTCCTCTTTACAGATGGGGACTTTGAGACCCCAGTGGGGTAGACACTTGCCCAGGGTCACACAGCTGTGGTGGTTATTTGTGTAGTTATAACGGAAGTATAAGGAGCACAACTTTGCTTCCACTAACATGTTGGCAGCAGGGGGAAGGATCTGGTAAGTGGGGATCTTCTGTCAATACATTCAACAACCTAAGTACATGTTTATGTCACAGGGAGACTGATTTCTTCCCCTGATAAGCAGAACTGTTGCACTAATTAACCAGAGGCAAAATATTAATGTAGGCGAAATATGCCCCTTACCTTCCTTATTAAACTTAAGCATCTGCCTGCCCTCCTTCGGGAGCACTTCCGTGAGGGTTCAGGGCCCTCCTGGTGGTAATTAATAAGACTCTCAGTTACAGAACCCGACTCAAACTGGCTTAAACCAAGAAAAGTGATTTACTGGTTCACATTACTAAAAAGTCCAGGGTTGGCTGGCTTAAGGAACGCCTGGAGCCTGGGTTGAACTGATGTCTTTCGAAACTGCTCTCACCTTCTCCACCCCTCTGCCCTGCCTTCTTCCATGGGCCTCACTCCCTGGTGAGCACAAGGTGGCCGCCAGCAGCCCCAGCTTGTATCTTGCCCTCTCGGCCACCTCAGCAGAGAGAAGGGAACGAATCCCCAAAGGCACCAACCAGAGTTCTGGAATTGGGCCCCAGTGTCTGCCTGTTTGAGGCCATGTGTCCATCTCTGAACCAGGGTCGCCCAGGGATGCAGCGCTCAGATTGGCAAGATTGTGGAGTTAGGGGTAAAGTCACTTCTCCCCAGATTGCGTGGACTGGGGGAAGGGAATCTCTAAGGAAAATCTGGTGCTTTCATCCAAAAAGGGGGGCCTAAAACCTGGGTAGGTAATAACAACAGATGTCTATTACAGGCCCTTGTCCCATTTCTCCCTTCCCCACCCCCTCCTGCCATATTCTATAAACTCTTCCTAGCTCTGCCTGGTCACCTCCTCATCCTACACCTGATCAGAATATACCTGCCTCACGTCCCATCTGGCCAGGCCCCACCTCCTGCTGGCCCTACTCAGTGCTGATGCTCTAGTGAGCACTTTCCCTGTCCAGGTGAGATGAAGGCCTTCAAAGGGCACTTTCTAGAGACATCCAGGCTCATCCTGCTGTTGAACCATGCACACTTTCAGATAATGGGACAGACCGGGGGGAAAGCGAGGGATTTGGGGTCAGGTTGACCTTCAGGTAATAAAGTTACCTTTCCTATTTACTCACATCTAGAGCTGGACCTCTTAGCATCCTGAGTAGTCCTTGGAGCATGACCCCACACAGGACAGCCGAGTAGGGCCAGACAGCAGCAGAGTGGGCTTCTCAGCCCCTCCAAGCCAGGCCCTCTGAGCCCTGCGAAAGGGACCATTCCTGGAATGTCATCTGAAAAGCAATCCAACAGCCTTCCTTCAAATTCATGAAGCACTGGGGGATTTCCCTTTCTTTTGGGGCCAGAGGAACTTAGGTGTAATCAGGCTGTGGGGATGTCATTATTATCCTGGGCTAATACCGTCTGGGCAGAAGCAGCGACACCAGGTGAGAACCTAGAGGACACTTATCCCATCCTCTCCCCACCTGAGTCTAGGCTGAGGGATCTGGATCTGAGGGTCTTAGATGACCACGGTATATAAAACCCAGCAATATTTTTCAAAAGCCAGAAACGCCAGGACATTTTAAATCTGCACGAACAAAAGAGTGAAATGTGGGCCCCCATCTCCTCACCTCCGTGTGAAATGAGTGTGCTCGGACGTCCTTGGGGGGTCGGGGAGGTCGCTGAGCGGAAGTAACTCCTCCGCAGGGGATATTTCGGTCTGGCCTGGGATGGCTTGGCTTTGGGAGGATCAAGTAGGCAGGCTGCAGTCTTTAGGGCACGAGACGTCATCACTCTCCAAACCGCAGGAGTGGCAGCAGGAAGTCACACTGATAGGAACATGGCAGGAAACCTTCTGTTTGGGGATCGCCTGGGACAACCTTTTTGTCACCCAGCTGGTAGTCCTGAGATTTCCTGGGGAGCCCAATTGCCTTATGTCCACCTGGGGTAGAGGGGTAGGCCAAAGGGCGGGGTTTCGGGTGGGGATGCAAAGGAGAGAAGAGGCCCCATGCCTTGATGCTGAGTTTTCAAGAGGCCCAAGGGGATGGTGTTAAGAATCCAGTAATCAGTGTCATTTTGTTTGTCTGTTCCTGTTGGCATTTTAGGAGCATTTCTGGAGTAAGGACCAAACTGAATTTCGGGTCCCACCCAAACTGATCATTCAGATATGGGATAATGACAAGTTTTCTCTGGATGACTACTTGGGTAAGGCTTACCTTTGGATACTTTTTTCTAAGAAATTGTGCTTGATATTAGTAAAAGCAATTAAAACTTGGGATCAATTATTTAACTCTCCAATACTGTGGGGTGGGGTCCCACCCCCTGCCTGGATGTCCTCGGAGCGGGGTGGCCTGCCCATCCGCTGCCCCAGGTCCTCTGAGAAGTGGGCACAGTGACTGGGCGCTGCGGGCCCCAGCCACTCCCAGGGCCTTTGCACCAGCTCCTATCTTGCTAGGAAGACACACATTTTGTTTTCAGGGATGCCACAGCCTTACCTCCACTTCCAAACCTCTCCCCATGCTCTCAGCACCTCAGAATTGGCTCCCTCCTCCTCCACGATGCTCTCAGCGGTCACTGCAGTCCCCTGATGCCCCGCCCTTCTCTGGGGTAAAAGGCCCTTGTTAAAACACCCCGGCCTAGCCCCTCCATTTCCTGGCATACACCCTGGTCCCCCCAAAGCACAGTCTTCTTATTTCTCTCTCCCAGGCCTTGGGTGTCTCATTGGCCTGCTCTGTTTCTTCTTCTTCCTCTTTTTTTTTAAAAAATTTATATTTATTTTTGGCTGCGTTGGGTCTTTGTTGCTGCACGCGGGCTTTCTCTAGTTGCGGTGAGTGGGGGCTACTCTTCGTTGTGATGTGTGAGCTCTAGAGCACAGGCTCCGTAGCTGTGGCGCACGCTTAGTTGCTCCGCTATATGTGGGATCTTCCCGGACCAGGGCTCGAACCCAAGTTCCCTGCATTGGCAGGCGGATTCTAAACCACTGCACCACCAGGGAAGTCCTCCTCTTCCTCTTTAAATACAGGCCTTTGCCCTCCCTGGGGTTTTGCGGCTCTTCCCCAGGCTCCCTCAGTGACCTACCAGCCCTCACCTGTGTTGAAGGTAAAGCTTCAACTCTCACTTTCAACGAGGTAAAACTCCTAGACCTAGAGGTGTAGCCTGACTGCCCACCGTGCCTGCCACATAGTAACAAGAAATATGATGACTCGTACTGCAACATGCAATGTATCAAATCAACACATTGTACACCTTAAACGTACACAGTGCTCTATGTCCGTTATATCTCAGTTTGAAAAAAAGCAGCTCTCACGATGATTATTCCCCATTTCCCACCAGAAACTTTTACCTTTGTGTTCGGCTGGCACCTCAAATTTATCGTGACTAAGACCAAACTCAGCCTTTCTTCCCTGACCTCATACCTGCTCACCTCATGAACCGCTTTTGCTGTTCACAGCCTCTCCCAGCCACCTAGGCAGAAGCACCCAGAGTCCTCTGTGGGTCCTCCTCTCCTTTCCTACCACTTTCCTAAACCATGTAACCTGCTTTATCATGCACGTTTATTTTCTTATTTTTATGATCTCTGCCACTTGCCAGTTCAGACCTCACTTTCTCGTAGCCAGCTGTTACAGAAGCCCCTAGCTCACCTCCCTGCTTCCAGAGCATCTTTCCTGGCAGAGGAAAAGCCCACAGCGGCCAATGGCTGTGTCTTGTTCATCCCTCTACCCTTTACGACACTGAGTGCGGTGCCTTTGACTTAGCTGGTTCTTAATAAGAGTTGAACAAACAAATGAGTGTGAAAGTGTTGGCTGAAGAAAAACGTACAGCCTAAAAGTTGTGAGTTTGGGGACCTTACTGAGGACTACGGCGCAGGAGACAGCCTCTCAGCTCTGAGGAACGACTCCCAAGAGGTAAGGGGGGAGCCAGGACACAAGAGGTTTTTGCTGGAAAAACAAAAAAGTTAGTCAAACATCAAAAGATTACTGCTAATCACAAAGAGCAGACATCTCAAGTTAATGATTTTAGTGCATTTCTGTGTTTGTGGAGATACAAGATCCTGGGCCCATGGAAATTATTCCTTAGGTATGCATCTTAACCATCTAGAGGCAGATCCAAAGGTCAGAATGCTTCCTGTCTTGCTCCATCCTGAACTCCCCTCAGGGCACAGCCTCAGTCTTTTTTTTTTTTTTTCTCCATTTATTTATTTATTTTTGGCTGTGTTGGGTCTTTGCTGCTACACGTGGGCTGTCTCTAGTTGCGGTGAGCAGGGGCTACTCTTTGCTATGGTGCGCGGCCTTCTCATTGCGGTGGCTTCTCTTGTTGCAGAGCACGGGCTCTAGGCATGCGGGTTCAGTAGTTGTGGCACACGGGCTCAGTAGCTGTGGCTCGTGGGCTCTAGAGCGCAGGCTCAGTAGTTGGGGCGCACGGGCTGAGCTGCTCCGTGGCATGTGGGATCTTCCTGGACCAGGGCTCTAACCCATGTCGCCTGCATTGGCAGGTGGGTTCTTAACCACTGCACCGCCAGGGAACCCCACAGCCTCAGTCTTGATCCTTGTAGAACTGGGATGATGGGCAACATTCTTTGTTTACTGGCATGGCAGGCAACATTCCCTGTCCACAGTAGTGTGCTAACTTAGCATAAAGAATAGTAGAGGGTCTTCCCTTGGAGTTTAAATGAAATAGTCTGATAACAAATAAAGAGAATGACTTTATTTCTAAATGGCTAGTGGGCAAGTGGTTGCAGTTATCACCAAAAGGAGAGACAAAATAAAAGCAGGTGTAAGTTCCAGAAAGGCTTGTGGGCCGTGGATGCATTGTAAGAGGAAGGGCAGTGTCTGAGCCTAAAAGTTTATAGAGAATCTGCCACAACCTCCCTGTTACTCCCGGCGGCCACTGTTGAAGACCACCTCTGGTCCCTGGAGTCCACAGACATGGCCCAACACACACATACCTTTTTCTGAAGGAGAGGTTTCCTGCGAGTTCCCAAGCCCCAAAGACAGTCAGTTAAAGACAGTTATTAACGACAAAAGAGTTAATGCCTCACATCATGGAAGAAAACTTGTGCTTCTCCAGGCACCCTGAGCTGGGCTTCCTAGTTCCTGGGGAGAGCTTTCTGTTGAGAATTCAATGTTCCTTCCCAAGCTCTTGTTTTTGAGGTTACGCTAGGAGAAACTTGAACTTGACTGTTCGATGGAGCTTCCCATGTTCCAAGTACCAGTTTTCTTTACCCAAAGCCAAATGACTATGTTAGGGGAAGTTTGGAACCAATAAGAGCAAATTCCAAGTTCAGTGGAAATTTTGGCTGGAGATGTTTAATTCTTTTGTGTTTGCAGAAGAACTCTGTTTATGCTCCTATCTCTGAGAAATTAAATGGGTTGTTCTCTGTGAGATGCAGAGCAGTGGACAGATACTACTTCTGCCACTTTTCATTCTATCTGGAAAGAAGTTTAACTGCCTACCAGGGTCCGTTTCTCTAACTCACCTGTCACCTGTTCAGAGTCATGGTCTACCTTTCTTCTGACAGGTACATTCTGTTCACTTGTGAACAACGTCTGATCCACTTGAAATTTATTTGGGTTTAATGTTTCCTTGGCTAGGTTTCCTGGAACTCGATTTGCATCGCAGCATCATTCCAGCAAAATCACCAGAGAAATGCAGTTTGGACATGATTCCTGACCTCAAAGCCGTGAACCCCCTTAAAGTGAAAACCGCCTCTCTCTTTGAACAGAAGTCCATGAAAGGATGGTGGCCGTGCTATGCAGATAAAGATGGCTCCCGTGTGATGGCTGTATGTATGAGTATTTCCTGGTTGAGGCTCCTTTATTCCTTTTCTCCTTTAGTTTTGCCCTTTATGAGTAGATTTGCTCTGGATAAGATAAGGGAGGTTAAATTGGTGGTAGTTTAAGTTTGGGGAAAGGTTTGTACCTGGGATTATAGGAGAAGGTGGCAGACGCTGTTAGCATATGTTTGGGGTTGAGTGGAAGATAGAGGGATTGGAATTGTCAAAAAACTGGGAACGCAAATGGTTGCACTGTATTTCTTTAGGACTCTCCTCCACCAGGAATGCTAATTTATGCTGAGCTTCCAGTCCAATTCAGTACAGAAAAAGAAACTTCAAATTTGAGCTGTCCTCATCTTTAAAAAAAATTTTTTTTTTTAAAGATGGAGGAAACAGGGAGTGTTGACATCCAATGAACATGAAGGCCATAAGTTACAAGCACATTTGGAAAACTGAAGATAATTTTGATGTAGAAGCAAAAGTGCGGGTTACCATGCCCTGTCACAAATTCATTATGTATTATTAATAATCATATTTTACACCACTTATTATAAACCGGACAATATACTAAATGCCTTATGTTCATAATCTTGTTTTTTAAAACAACTTCGAGGTATAATTTACATAAACTGCACCCACTTAAAGTACAATTAAGGTGCATAATTTGATGAATTTTGACAGATGTATATGCTCATGAAACCACCACCATAATCAAGATCCAGAACATTCCCATTACCCCAAAAGTTCTGTTGTGCCCTTTGCAGTCCATCACTTCCTCTACCCCTGGCACAGGAAAACACTTATAAGCGTCCTGCCGCTAGAGGGTAGTTTGTACATAACCTCATTTAGTTCTGCGGATAAACCCACAAAGCAGCCATTACCTACATTTTATAGATTCGAAGAACAGGCTTAGAAAGAAGGACCACCTTGCCATAGTCAGACACCCACCTTTGACTCGCCGACAGAGGAGGCATCTCTGCTCCATCGCCTAAATGAGCGTCAGGGTCGGAAGCTCTCAAATTGTAAGGTTTACGCGGTGCCCAGTGCACCAGCCAGGAACCTGTGAACAGGGAGGCAGCATTCATTCATTCACTCACTCATGCATTTCTTCAGCTAGTGTACATCGAGTGCCCACTAAGTGCCAACACTGCTCCACGCAGTGGGGGTACCAAAGGGAGCATGATGGCTCTCTTGGAGCCCACACTTAATGCTCAGTCAATGTTAGCTATTGTGGGACTTGCCTGGGGGCGCAGTGGTTGAGAATCCGCCTGCAAATACAGGGGACGCGGGTTCGAGCCCTGGCCCAGGAAGATCCCACAGGCTGCAGAGCAGCTAAGCCCGTGAGCCACAACAACTGAGCCCACGTACCACAACTACTGAAGCCCGTGCGCCTAGAGTCCGAGCCCTGCAACGAGAGAAGCCACCGCAATGAGATGCCCACGAACCACAACGAAGAGTAGCCCCCGCTCGCCTCAACTAGAGAAAGCCTACGCGCAGCAACGAAGAACCAACAATGAAGACCCAATGCAGCCAAAAATAAATAAATTTTTTAAAAAAAGTTAGCTATTGTTATCAGCCGTCTTCAGGTTATTCCGGGTCCAAGTAAAGTTACAAAGGGAGGTATGTGAGCAGGCAAGGAGACAGATGTGGGAAAGTTAGAATGATGGGGATCCAGAGACTGAAAAGCAGGGAGGAGGGAAAGCAATTTGTCCTCTCAGTTTCCCACAAGGAGTCGGTTCAGAAACACATGGAAGAGGAAATGTGATGAAATCTCTTGAGGAACATTTAAGGCAATCTAAGGATTGTTTTACAAGAATAAAAATCATTGCTCGGGGAATACTCCTTGGGTCGAAGTGAAAATATTTGTGAAACGTGATGTCATGTGTTTAACCTGTTCTGCTTTACTGAAGGGGAAAGTGGAGATGACGTTGGAAGTCCTCAATGAGAAGGAGGCTGACGAGAGGCCAGCCGGGAAGGGACGGGATGAACCCAACATGAACCCCAAGCTGGACCCACCAAAGTGAGAGACCCTCTTTGTTCTGATCCCCAAACACCTGCAGTCTGAAAGCGCCCCCCGCCCCTTCCAGTTGCCTTAATGCAATGGATTAGCTGTTGTCTGAATTTTGTACTGAACAAGGGAGATGGGGGAGGAAGAGGCTGGTGATCTGGCTTCATTTTAACCATTCTCCTTCCCATGAAACCAGAGTCCAGTGTGTCTTCGGCATCTTAGAAAGCCATAAAAGGTTAAAGGCTCTCTCAGCCAACTAAGGGGAATAATATCTTTTCTTGACTTTATAAAATGTTGTTAATCATTCTTTAAACTATTATGCTCGGAGGTATAAAATATCTGTCCCTCCTGAGTTGGGTAGGTAAAACCATTTCTTTGCAATGCAGCCGGCCGGAAACTTCCTTCCTCTGGTTCAGCAACCCATGCAAGACCATGAGGTTCATCGTGTGGCGGCGGTTTAAGTGGGTCATCGTCGGCCTGCTGGTCCTGCTGATTGTGCTGCTTTTCGTGGCCGTGCTCCTCTACTCCTTACCGGTATGAGCCCCTGGCCTCTTGTCTTGGCTCTTTGGGTGTGAATTATGGCTGGTCATCTCACTTGGTACTTGCCTTCTTTGCCATCGGGTAAAATGACCTATGTAGCAGTTGTGGTGTTACAACCCGTCAACCTTTGGAAAATTTAGAGTACTGTGTCCTGTGATAAGGATTACATTCTCACAGTTTCATGAATTACAGGCAGAACCTCACGGTCTGAAAAAAAAAAAAAACTTTGGTCTCAGGAATTCTAGGAGCAATCCCTTAGGCCTTTATGAACGTGTGTCTAAACCACAGCCAGCATTTCTGACGGATCTTCCTGCCTCCAGACTCTCTTGTTCCAAACCATCCTGCATCCTAACTCCTGCCATTTTCACAGATCCTGGGCCCATTATGGGCCTACACAAACCTTGAACTCCACCCAGACTAGAGAGCTGGCCTCCCCAGACAAGTATTGCCCTTACCTGCCAAGATGCCTTTGCCAGGGCTGTTCCTTTGCCCATGTTTTGTCTATTAAAACCTCCCTTATTCTTTAAGGGCCACATTACATAACCTCCCCCTCAAATCTCCCTTAATCTCCACAGTCATAAATGGGAGTCCAAAGGGGAGGTTTGTCAGTGTGCCTAGAAGTGCCTTCATTGCTGAAATCGAATTTGAAAATTTCTGCATCTCGACTTCATATACTTCTTATCTCAACAAATTCCTCGAATGGAGGAATGAAGGCACTTCCAGGCACACTGACGAACCTCCCGTTTGACTCCCATTTATGACTGGCAGGGCTACTGGAATCTAGCGGGTAGAGGCCAAGGATGCTGCTAAACATCCTGCAATGCACAGGACAGTCTCCAACAAGAATCATCTGGTCCTAAATGTCAATAGTACCGAGACTGAGAATCCCTAATTTATATACATACATGGCCCTCTTTCTGTTTCCTTTTCAGAACTATCTGTCAATGAAGATTGTGAGGCCAAATGCATAATGGGAGCAAGGGCTTCTTTTCCAGAGTCATCCAGCAATGAGGGAATCCTGTCTCTGTTTACAGATCAAAACCGAGAGGGATTTTGTTTGTGTCTGAGACTAGATTCCAGGGGCACGTTACACTGCTTCACCGAGGCCCACCACTTCCCAGAGGCTCTAAGTCCACGTCAGGCCAACAAGCAACATTTTTATCTTTTGAAGTATTAAAAGTTTTAACCATGTTTTTTCAGAATATTTTGCAAGGTGGCTGGTTCCATTTAAAAATCATCTTTTTTGTCTGTGTCCTAGTTCTGTAATTCAATTTTTGGAAATTGCTGAAATCAAATTTGAAAATTTCTACATCTCGACTGCATATACTTCTTTATCTGTAGTCAACAGAAAAGGACTCTGCATTATCAAGTAGTTAGAATAGGTGGAGGAATTTTTATTTATGCCTGCAACCGTGGTTATATTTTGTATGGATAAATGTCATGAGACTATTCCTCCTCTGTGATGAACCCTAATAAAAACATTCTGCCTCTGACACATACCTGTTTGTTGTAGCTGTGGGCCAAGCTGGGAAGGAGGCAATTTCTAGTCTGGGTCTCAGTGGGTGGCATGCCAGGGCATACCACTTGGCTGCCAAAGCTTGGCCAGTGGGCCAAACTGAGGCTAATATAAGAAACGGACACTTATTTAAAGTACTTACTCCATGCACACCATTGTTTTAAATGCTTTATACATATTAACTAATGTAGTCCTCAAGGTAATCCTATAAAGGTAGTAGGTAACATTAATCCCATTTTGCCCTTGAAGAAATTGAGGCATACTGCATGTAAATCAATGAAGTTAGAACACACCCTCTCACCATACACAAAAACAAACTCAAAATGGCTTAAAGACTTAAACGTAAGACAGGACACTGTAAAACTTCTAGAAGAGAACACAGGCAAAACATTCTCTGACTTAAATCGTACCAATGTTTTCTTAGGTCAGTCTCCCAAGGCAATAGAAATAAAAACAAAAATAAGCAAATGGGACCTAATCAAATTTAAAAGCTTTTGCACAGCAAAGGAAACCATAAACAAAACGAAAAGACAGGCCACACAATGGGAGAAAATATTCGCAAATGATGCGATTGACAAGGGCTTAATTTCCAAAATATACAAACAGCTCATACAACTCAACAACAGCAACAAAAAATCCAACCCAATCCAAAAATGGGCAGAAGACCTAAATAGACATTTCTCCAAAGAAGAAATACAAATGGCCAATAGGCACATGAAAAGATGGTCAACTTCGCTAATTATTTGAGAAATGCAAATCAAAACGACAATGAGGCACCAACTCACACCAGTCAGAATGACCATCATTAAAAAGTCTACAAATAACAAATGCTGGAGAGGGTGTGGGGAAAAGGGAACCTTCCTGCACTGTTGGTGGGAATGTAAGTTGGTGCAGCCACTGTGGAAAACAGTATGAAAACAGAAAACTAAAAATAGAATTACCGTACAATCCAGCAATCCCACTCCTGGGCATATATTCAGACAAAACTCTAATTGAAAAAGATACACGCACCCCTATGTTCACAGCAGCACTATTCACAATAGCCAAGACATGGAAACAACCTAAGTGTCCATCGACAGATGAACGGATAAAGGAGATGTGGTACATATTTACAACGGAATACTACTCAGCCATAAAAAAGAATGAAATAATGCAACATGGATGCAACCAGAGGTTATCATACTAAGTGAAGTAAGTCAGAAAGAGAAAGACAAATACCATATGATATCACTTATATGTGGAATCTAAAATATGGCACAAATGAACCTATCTATGAGACAGAAACAGAATCATGGACATAGAGAACAGACTGGTGGTTGCCAAGGGGAAGGAGGTTGGGGGAGGGATGAAGTGGGAGATTGGGGTTAGCAGATGTAAGCTTTTGTATGTAGAATGGGTAAACAAGGTCCTACTGTATAGCACAGAGAACTATATTCAGTATCCTATGATAAACCATAATGGAAAAGAATCTTTTAAAAAAGAATATATAAATATTATATATACACAATATATACATAACTGAATCACTTTGGTGTACAGCAGTAATTAACACAATGTTGTAAATCAACTATACTTCAATTAAAAAAATAAGAAAAAAAAATTGTTTTTAAGAAATTGAGGTATAAAGACGTTAAGTAACTTGTCCAAGGTCACACAGCTAATAAATGGTATAGCTGGAATTTGAACCCAGGCAGTAGGGGTTCTTTTCCTCTTAACTTTTTTTGGGGGGTCTGGAAATTTCACCTCAATATTTGTATTTATTTGCTTTTTTTTAAATTGGGAAATAACTGACATTAGTTTCAGGTATAGAACACAATGATTCAAATTTGTATATATTGCAAAATGATTACCATAGTCTAGTTAACATGACACCATCCATAGTTACACAATTATTTTTCTTGTGATGAGACCTTTAAAGATCTATTCTCTTAGCAACTTTCAAATACGCAATGCTGTATTATTAACTATATTCACCATGCTGTACGTATTACCATGGCATTTATTTTATAACTGGAAGTTCATACTGTTTGATTCCCTTCACCCATTTTACCCACTCCCACCCCTCCACCCCCTTCTGGCAGCTACTAACCTATTCTCTGTACTTATGGGCTTGTGTTTTGTTTTGTTTTTCCTTCAGATTCCACATATAAGTGAGATCTTACAGTATTTGTCTTTCCCTGACTTCACTTGGCATAATACCCTCAAGGTCCCTCCATGTTGTTACAAACGGCAAGATTCCACTCTTTTATGGCTGAGTAATATTCTATTGTGTATATATACCACATTTTCTTTATTCATTCATCAATGGACATTTAGATTCTTTCAACATCTTGGCTATTGTGAAAAATGCTGCTATGAACATGGAGTGTGTATATCTTCTTCGATTAATGTTTTTGTTTTCAGAAAAATACCCAGAAGTGGAATTGTTGGTTCATAGGTTAGCTCTATTTTTAATTTTTTGAAGAAGCTCCATACTTTTTTCCATAGCGTCTACAGCAATTTACAGTCTCACCAACAGTGCACAACTCAGCAATAATGGCAAGACAGTCCCACTGCAGTATAACATTGTCTAAATGCCCAAAAGCATTGCCATTATCGAACCATTTCTTGCTCCCCTCGATTCTGTGTTGCTTAGAATAGAACTGTTGGCTGATCTCACCATGGTCTCATATATTAACAGGACAATGTTCTCACATGTTCTAGAAGATACACACTGTCCTTGGTATCAGCATAGAGCCACACTGGGTTGCTACTGTCACTCGTTACCTGACCATCTCAGCTCCATGCTCCTCTTGACAGCCCTCCCACTGGTGGTACAGCACTGTGGTTAAAAGAAGCTAAGAAGTGCACAGCGAGGCAAACCATCAACAAAGTGAAAAAGGGTTCCAGACAAGATTGTTATTCGGGATATTTAACCATCATTATGGCACTGGCACCGACCAATCCAAACAGATGCTTCACCCCATCAAAATGGAGAACAGCTGTTAAAAACTAGAACAGCCATATACCACAATGTGCAGGCTGAATATCAGCCTTCCTTCCAGGTACCTCCCGCAACACGTTCTCCCACAGTGCCTCACTCAAGTAGCTGCTGAGCAGATACATGAATGGCTTTGAGGAAAGTCTTCTCCTCTTTTGCCTTCAGCACACCTAACTGGTATTCACTAGTGTAGCTCCTTTGAGTAAGTGGTGGCGAAGCCCTATTAGGAATGAGTAATTCCCAGAGAGAATATTGAACTGGGTTTTCTGGGTGGCACCCCTCCCCCTCCTCCCATCCCCACCCAGAAAACACTTCATCTTGTCAAAAGATAATGGTCCCTCATTTGAGGTTGTTAGCCGCCTGGTGACCTATAAATGATAGCTAAAAGCTGGAACTAATCACAGCCCAGTCAGATTGTCGCTTCATTGTGAATTAAATAACACTTAGTCCTAACTGATTCTAGCAAGTGCCACCATTAACGCTGGAGCCTTCATTAGGAAAATAAATCTCCATCAATGTCTTGAGAGTGACAGGGCACTGAAAATCTTGACAGGCTAACGCTTGATTTTGTTTTGTTCTTCCTTTCTCATGTTCAGGCTAGGGTGGGGGAAAAAGTCACAATTAGCCCTGCATGTTACTTTAAAGAGCTATTTATGGGCAGAGTTCTGAAACCCATTTTGGAAAGGAAGCTGAGGGGAGTGGAGTGGTCTGGTTTTCCAGGTGCTGGCCGAGTGGCAGCTCCTTGCCCCTCGGAGTTCACCCAGGCTCAGAGGATTGTTTGTCCAAAGACTGGAACTGACTTGTCTCACCACCGTTGAGCAGATGTTATTACAAACACAGCTAGAAAGTGAGGGTGCTTTCCAGAAATGGCTGTTCAGTTCAGAGAAAGTACAACTTGATTACCAGATGGGGAACCAACGTTGACAATGATTTCAAGGTTTAAAAACCCTCTACAGTTTAAATATTTCATGCTAAACAGATTTCTTTGTGAGGTCAATGCCTTCAGTACTCTGGACCATATGCATGTAGCCTCCCAAGGCAGATGAGAATTCCATTCCAAAGAATGCCTTTCAAAGTCAGCTTGATGTGAAATTAGTTCATGATGGAGTCGACGTTGTAAATAGATTAAGCACCCACCATCTTGGCAGCTGAGTTTTGTGTGTGTTCAGCGTTGAATGGCAACTCCCTAATCTTTCTCAGGTTAAACATAATGGGGTCCCAAGGAAGATCAAAGGAAGGCTGCTTTTCCCTTAGATATACATCCCCGAAATGAAATGCCAGAGTTCATGAAGTTCAAGAAAAACACCAGAGAAACGTGTAACTCGGACTAACTGCAAAGCCTAACAAGTAAGGAAACATAATGAAAAACACAGGCCCGCCATACGCATGGTCAAGCTCGGAACCTCAGGGGTGCAACTTTGCAGGAGATGCAGACTCTAGATTTTTACTATTTAAATAAACTTAACAAGAAAGAAAAATTGTAATTTTTTTGAGTGACTCCCTCACAGTAAATTGAATGCTTCTCAGGGCAACCTGATTTTGCCAAAATTTATCTCAACTTCTTAAAAAGGCCCATTCAGTCCCTGACTAATATTAATGTGCTACTTCCATGTGTTTTCACAAAATCCTAGAGCCAAACCCCTAATCCTCCCCCCGACATATTTCAGTGAAGTCCTGCCCCAGCAATTATCAAGAGGAGGACCAGGAATATCCAGCTGGATTTCAGTGCAGCACGGCAGCCGCTCAGATGAGGTTTCACCTGGGTCAACGGGATAAACAAAATGAATAGATGGAATCCTGTCTTAGAGGCGGCAAGAGCATGGGGCCAGGGGCTTCCAGACGTCTGGAAGCCTGTGAGCTCACCTAGCTCGGTCACGATGTAACACTGTGACTCTGGGTATCTCCTCTCCAGTCTCCTTTCCCTCATTTGTGAAAGTAAGCGCTGAATTAAATGACCTTGTCTATCCCTGCATTGTATTATGGTTCTGCTTATCCGTGGCTCAGTTTCCTCATCTATAAAGTTGAGACAATGATCTCCATAGAATGCTTGCAAAGATAAAATGATTTAGAAGATGCAAAAGTGTTTAGAACAGAACTTGGCACAAAATAAGCACTCAATATATTCTAGTTATCATCATCGTCATCGTAGGACAGGAAAAGCCACACACATATGGGCCAGAAGGTGACAGACGTGTTCTGCTTTTGAAATGTCACCTTTGAAAGGATGTGAATCAGCATTGTCCAAAATGATACTGATTTTCCCCTTCAAGTTCTAACTGCATATTCCTGAGAGAAAGCAGATAAAAATGCTAAGGTAGTTCCTCAGAAAAATGAACATAGGATTACCATATAATCTAGCAATTCCACTTTTGGGTATATACCCCAAAGAATTAAAAGCAGGGACCCAAACAGATATTAGTACACCCCGGTTTGCAGCAGCATTATTTATAGTAGCCAAAAGGTATAAGCAACTCAAGTGTCCATCAACAGATGAACGGATAAACAAAATGTGGTCTATACATACAATGGAATATTAGTCAGCCTTAAAAAGGAAGGACATTCCGACACATACTACAACATGGATGAACCTTGAAGACATCCTGCCAAGTGAAATAAGCCAGACACAAAAGAACCAATACTATATGGTTCCACTTATATGAGGTTCCCGGAGTAGCCAGAATCATAGAGGCAGAGGTACAGAATGGTGGTTGCAGGGACCAGGGGATGGGGGAGGGCAGGTTGTTTTTAACGGGTACGGAGTTTCAGTTTTATAAGATGAAGGGAGTTCTGTGGGAAGGGTTAGGATAACACAATAATGTGAAAGTACTTAATGCCACTGAGCCGTACACCTAAAAACGGTCAGTTCTATGTTACGTATTTTTTACCACAGACACATAGAAAAAGTCTGAGAGAACGAAAGGCCCCTTCAGACAGCCCCCTCCAGGAAGTCAGTTTTTGCCTGTTCCCTGTGGATCCCGGTCCCAGGCAACAGGTAATACTGCTGACTGACCAAGACATGAATCCTGTCTTGTGACGAAAACACAGATCACAAAGGGGCCTTTTGACAACTAAATCCAGCGCCGACAGACAGTTTGGCCCAAACTGGCTTTTTATAATGAGCAGCCAGTGTTTAAAAATTGGAAAAATTCACATGAAAAAGTCATATTTTGAGCTTTTCTCAACCGACTGTAAGGTCTCTCAATACTTCACAGTGCAAAAACTGGCTGGAGTCATGCCTGCGGGTTCACCACAGACCCCCTTACCAAGCCCCCCTCGCTTCTCGGACATTTCCTGCCCCGCTCGGAAATGCCAAGTGTGGGACTCAGATACATTTTGTTGTCAAAGTAGCTAGAGGAGGGGGTCCTTAAGCAAGGCATGGAATAAACTGCAAGGCCCCAGGCTGGGTAGGTAGATCTGTCAGCCTGTCTCCACCACTGCAGCCAAGCCCCTGCCCTGCTCCACCCTGGACTTCAGGACTCCCTCCCTCCTAGGCCCTCCTTACTCTCCCCAGCTGCCCCAAGTCAGCCACGACCCCAAGGTTCAGGGAAATACGATCAGCTGTCCTCAAACAGGCTTCTCTCAGAAAGAAAATCTGAATGACCAATATGCAAAGAAACTCATCCCATTAATAGGGAGGAAAATAAAAATTAAAGCCACAAGGAGATATCCTCTCCCACCTCCAGATTGGCAAAAAGATTTAAAAGTCTGACATCAAGGACCCTTGAGGGATGTGAACAGCGTATATTTTTTACACAGCTGGTGGGAGTACAACTGGTAAAACCACTGTGGAAAACAATGTGGCATCTGCTAAGGGTGACTGTCCTGCTCTGTGACCCGGCACTCTGCTCCTCAGTTTGGATCCTAGAGAAACCTCCACACACGTGTGCCTAGATACGGATTTAAGATTGTTTGAAATACCAAAACACTGGAGGAATCCCTGTGGCCATGAACACTAATTGGACAGCACATTGAGGTGCGTGCGGTTCTAGAATAAATAGCCATAAAGCATTTTGAATCACAGCTACATGGGACAACACGAATAAACCCTAGGAACAGTGCTGAGTGGAAGAACAAGTCGAGAGAGATTAGCTGCAGCATTGTTTCTCATATACAACTTAAAAACATGTTAAACTAAATATATTGTTTAGGGAGTAGAGACATGGTAAATCCACAAACAGCAAAGGGATGACAGACTCAAGAGGGTGGAGATCTTAGGGATGAGTAGGGGGTGACGGAATCAGGAAAACATCCCCAGAAGGGTCCAAAGACAATGGTGATGTTTTTCTTAAACTGGGTGCTGGATACAGGAGTGTCTGTTCATTGTATCATTATTCTTTATATTGCATATGTCCTATAGAGATATTCTTTTATATCCAATATATAATTTGTTTAAAACATTTGTTTCCTCTCCCAAAATGACTGGGTCATTGGACAGTGTGCTGGGGTTAAACACAGAGATCTTCTTTTTGATGTAATCAAACTCATTGCAAAGGTGATCAGTGAACAAAGTTGTATAAAAGTTGTTTATCATGGCCATTCAAAACCTCAGGTCCAGCAAAGGTTGGAAGAGTGTCAGGGTCTAATCAGGAAACTGAGTCCACATCAGGGATTTCAGTAGAGGGAACTATAATTACAAAGGGTCCCTCCCTGAAGCAGAGAGGAGGCAGCTTGCCTTGTGGGAACAGGGACCTCCCATGAAATCGCAGGCCAGCCAGCAACATTGCCCAAAGCAGAGCAAGAGAGGGAGGGTGCCCTGTCTTTTCCGTCCTCCTGCCTCCAGTCTCCTGGCCCAAGGAACAGAGCTTGCACAGGTGACCCCTTGCAGTACAGAAGAGCACAGGGAAGGGTGGAGAAGGGACCCAAGCCCAACGCAGACAAGCTGCAGCACCCGCTCCTGGGTCCAGGCTGTCTTATTTAATCTTTGCACCAACTCAGTTGGGTAGCTTATGTGTTTTTCCTCTTCTACATATGAGGAAGGCTCAGAGAGGTTAAGTAACTGGCAAGTTAGTGGTACAGCCAGGATTTAGACCTGGACAATCTGACTCCAGAGCCATTCTCTCTGCTGTTTCCACTCCTTGAGATCCTACTAATGATTCAGGTCAGATGAAATAGTAACAAAATCAAACTAGGGGACCAAAACCTTAAGGATTAAATTATTTAGTGACTGTCTCTTTCTCCCCAAAGGGCTATATTTTTACTGTAATTTTCATTCCATTACCTATATCAATCTTACACCACATTTGTCCCAGTGAATGAGAGGGGGACTTCCAGAGTAAAAGCAATTGGCCTTCCCAGTCACACCAGTTCCACATATGTCCTTGGAGAGTTTCCACTCCAGGCTCCCACCGGCTCATGCAGTGAGTGTAGTGAAGATTTCTGATAAGAGCTCATGTCAGCCCTGGAGGGAGATCCTGGCATGAATGTTGCAGATAGAAGAATCTGGGAGATAATTCTCTCCTTACACCTACAGCATAGAAGGCCTGAACACATCTCCTAGTAATTTTCTCTTTCTCTTTATTGCTTTTAAGATTTCTAAGTTAATTTATATTCATTGTAGAAACTTTGGAAAATGCAGAAGAAGCATAAAAATATCTGAAATCTCACAATCATGAGATAACTACTGTTAACATTTTGCAATACTTCCTTCTAGGCTTTTTTTAAAAATAAATAAATTTATTTATTTATTATTTTTGGCTGTGTTGGGTCTTCGTTTCTGTGTGAGGGCTTTCCCTAGTTGCGGCAAGCAGGGGCCACTCTTCATCGCGGTGCGTGGGCCTCTCACTGTCGTGGCCTCTCTTGTTGTGGAGCACAGGCTCCTGATGTGCAGGCTCAGTAGTTGTGGCTCACTGGGCTAGTTGCTCCGCGGCATGTGGGATCTTCCCAGACCAGGGCTCGAACCCGTGTCCCCTGCATTGGCAGGCAGATTCCCAAGCACTGCGCCACAAGGGAAGCCCATTCTTTTCTTTTTTAAAGATATATAATTGGGATCCCATCCCCAGAACTACCCTGGCCTTGCCTTCAAGCAAACCCAGTTTTATAGCTTGTTTTCTTCTCTCTCTTAAAATTGTATTTCATAAAACTTTTTCCACATCATGGAAAAAACTGATTTATAATAGCCATTTAAAATTCCATCATATGTACCTCCTATACTTGAACTAATCCCCTATCATTGGACATATACTGTTTC
The DNA here is from genome assembly GCF_003031525.2 of Neophocaena asiaeorientalis asiaeorientalis. Classification (NCBI taxonomy): domain Eukaryota; kingdom Metazoa; phylum Chordata; class Mammalia; order Artiodactyla; family Phocoenidae; genus Neophocaena; species Neophocaena asiaeorientalis. The sequence goes on from NW_020172664.1 coordinate 1,042,537, forward strand.
TAATTCTTTGCTGTTTTAAGTAATGGCGCTTTAAACAACCGTGGACAAAGATGTTTGCCTGCATTTCACAGCCTCTAGATCTACTAAGCTGTTAACATTATAAAGGCAGGACAGTGTTTTTTATTCGGCCAACCTAGTATATGACACAGAGCAGCCATTGTTGAATGAATGAATGAATGAATGCATTTTCATTAGTTTTTTTAAGTTAAATCTCTAGAGAGGAAATCCTTGAGTAAAAAGGCAGGAACGGCTTCCCTGGTGGCGCAGTGGTTGAGAGTCTGCCTGCCGATACAGGGGACACGGGTTCGTGCCCCAATCCGGGAAGATCCCACATGCCGCGGAGTGGCTGGGCCCGTGAGCCATGGCTGCTGAGCCTGCGCGTCCGGAGCCTGTGCTCCACAACGGGAGAGGCCACAACAGTGAGAGGCCTGCGTACCGCAAAAAAAAAAAAAAAAAAAAAAAAAAAAGGCAGGAGCATATTTAAGACCCTTGAGACAAATGCCAACTGCTTTCCTGAAATGTAGTACCAATTTACCCCCCCACCCCACCCCCAGCTGAGTCTGAGAGGGTTCAAGCCAGACCTGACAGACATTCCTTAGCTACTCTCCATCTCTATGGGGTGCCTTTCCCAAGCCCTGATTGCTGGACACCCCCCAGAGCAGTGCGAGAAGAAGGGATTGCTGTCGGGGCTTAATAATAAGGCTTCCATAAGTCTTCTCTGAGTACCTCCTGTGAGGACAGACTCTCCCCTCTGTGTCTGGAGAGGCAGAAAAATCCTCCAACATCCTTCAGAAAAAGCACGTACTTGGAAATTTTTCACTTAGAAAATGTAAATTCTGCTAAAGAACTCTCAATGTGCTTAAAATAACCTGAGCAAGAGTCCCCAACCAGTAAACTGAGATCTAAGTCCATCTTTAAACCTCACCAAGTGTTAAATTAAACTTCTTCATGTTCTTTTTAGAAAGAGGAAGAAAGGGCTTTAAGTTAACTCACAAAAAACAGAAAAGCAGAAGAATCAAACAAAATTTTCAGGAGGTTAAAACAAGGGTAAGAGAAGAAAAACAAATACATCAATTCTAAGAGTCAGCATAGTTGCTCTTATTTAGGTTTAAAAAGTGGCTGGGGGCTTCCCTGGTGGCGCAGTGGTTGAGAGTTCGTGCCCCGGTCCGGGAGGATCCCACATGCTGCGGAGCGGCTGGGCCCGTGAGCCATGGCCGCTGAGCCTGCGTGTCCGGAGCCTGTGCTCCGCAATGGGAGAGACCACAACAGTGAGAGGCCTGCATACTGCAAAAAAAAAATAAGTGGCTTGGAGGAGACTGGTTCAAGATGGCAGAGTAGAAGGACTTGCTCTCACTCCCTCTTGCGAGAGCACCGGAATCATAACTGCTGAACAATCAATGACAGGAAGACACCGAAACTCCCAAAAAAGATACCCCACATCCAAAGACAAAGGAGAAGCCACAATGAGATGGTAGGAGGGGCGCAATCACACTAAAATCAAATCCCATAACTCTGGGTGCGTGACTCACAAACTGGAGAACACTTACACCACAGAAGTCCACCCACTGGAGTGAAGGTTCTGAGCCCCAGGTCAGGCTTCCCAACCTGGGGGTCTGGCAACAGGAGGAAGAACTCGTAGAGAATCAGACATCGAAGGCTAGTGGGTTTTGATTACAGGACTTTGACAGGACTGGGGGAAACAAAGCCTCCACTCTTGGAGGGCACACACAAAGTAGTGTGTGCATCAGGACCCAGGGAAAGGAGCAGTGACCCCATAGGAGACTGAACCAGACCTACCTGCCAGTACTGGAGGGTCTCCTGCAGAGGCAGGGGGTGGCTACGGCTCACTGTGGGGACAAGGACACTGGCAGCAGAAGTTCTGGGAAGTACTCCTTGGCATGAGCCCTCCCAGAGTCCGCCATTAGTCCCACCAAAGAGCCCAGGTAGGCTCCAGTATTGTGTTGCCTCAGGCCAAATAACCAACAGGGAGGGAACGCAGCCCCACCCATCAGCAGACAAGAGGATTAAAGTTTTACTGAGCTCTGCCCACCAGAGCAACACCCAGCTCTACTCACCACCAGTCCCTCCCATTAGGTAGTTTGCACAGGCCTCTTAGATAGCCTTATCCACCAGAGGGTAGACAGCAGAAGCAAGAAGAGCTACAATCCTGCAGCCTGTGGAATGAAAACCACATTCACAGAAAGACAGACAAAATGAAAAGGCAGAGGACCATGTACCAGATGAAGGAACAAGATAAAACCCCAGAAAAACAACTAAATGAAGTAGAGATAGGCAACCTTCCAGAAAAAGAATTCAGAATAATGATAGACAAACTCTTCCAAAAAATTGCAGAGGAAGGAACACTCCCAAACTCATTCTATGAGGCCCCCATCACCGTGATCACAAAACCACACGAAGATACTACAAAAAAAGAAAATTACAGATGAATAATACTGATGAATATACATGCCAAAATCTTCAACAAAATACTAGCAAACAGAATCCAACAACACATTAGAAGGATCATATACCATGATCAAGTGGGATTTATCCTATGTTGCAAGGATTCTTCAATATATGCAAATCAATCAACGTGATACATCATATTAACAAACTGAAGAGTAAAAGCCATATGATCATCTCAATAGATGCAGAAAAAGCTTTTGACAAAATTTAACACCCATTTATGATAAAAACTCTCCAGAAAGTGGGCTTAGAGGGAATGTACCTCAACATAATAAAGGTCATATATGACAAACCCACAGCAAACAACATTCTCAATGGTGAAAAACTGAAAGCATTTCCTCTAAGATCAGGAACAAGACAAGGATGTCCACTCTCACCACTATTATTCAACATAGTTTTGGAAGTCCTAGCCACAGCAATCAGAAAAGAAAAAGAAATAAAAGGAATACAAATTGGAAAAGAAGAAGTAAAAGTATCACTGTTTTCAGATGACATGATACTGTACATAGAGAGTCCTAAAGATGCCACCAGAAAACTACTAGAGCTAATCAATGAATTTGGTAAAGTTGCAGGATACAAAATGACTGCACAGAAATCCCTGCATTCCTATACACTAACGATGAAAAATCTGAAAGAGAAATTAAGGTAACACTCCCATTTACCACTGCAACAAAAAGAATAAAATACCTAGGAATAAACTTACCTAGGGAGATAAAAGACCTGTATGCAGAAAACTATAAGACACAGATGAAAGAAATTAAAGATGCCTCAAACAAGATGGAGAGATATACCATGTTCTTGGACTGGAAGAATCAATACTGTGAAAATGACTATACTACCCAAAGCAATTTACAGATGCAATGCAATCCCTATCAAATAACCAATGGCATTTGTTTTTTTACAGAACTAGAACAAAAAATCTTAAAATTTGTATGGAGACACAAAAGACCCTGAATAGCCAAAGCAGTCTTCAGGGAAAAAGAAGGAGCTGGAGGAATCAGGCTCCCTGACTTCAGACTATACTACAAAGCTACAATAATCAAGACAATATGGTACTGGCACAAAAACAGAAATATAGATCA